>NC_091058.1:67571677-67873582 GCF_000393655.2 Nicotiana sylvestris
CCTTGCGTGCAATGCACCTAGCAATAATTAATGGTTCTAGAATGACTTCGAGGGTCATAAGGTCACATGGCATCATCCCAATCTGTCCATTTGAACCTTCTCTTTTCTTTTCTTTCCTCACACTTCTTAGCTTGCTCATTTTCTTTCCATTTTTCTTTCTGATAATCGCTCTTTTTTCCTTCTCATTTCCTCATCCCATGACTTCACCCTTTTTTCTTCTTTTTTTTTAATAATAAAAAAATGATTCGATCGAACCCTATGTAGGTTGCCTACGTATCATGACGCCGCATGAATCAGATCTTTGTGTAGTTCGGGAAGATCGGGACTAAAGTAAACAAACTAACATTTTCATTTTCTTTTCTTTCCATTTTTTTCTTTTCTTTTTAAAACGGATGCTTCTATGAAAAATTATCAAGGAAAAACCCTAAAAGAGAAAAATATTTTTTGATATTTTTTTATGAAGGAAATCTAAGGAATAAACCATAGAAAAAATATTTTGAATCTTCATTTTATATCCTGACGCAAAATTTCGAAGAAAGCAATGAAAAAGATAAAATAGAATGTTTTTTTGGATTTCAATTTTGATTGCCTAAAGGAAAAATTCTAATGATAAACAAAAGATAAAGTATGCTTTTTTTTCTATGTACAATATCCTAAAGTTCTAATAAAAATAAAAGAATTTTTTTTCATCTTTCATTAATTTCCCAAAGAAACACCTCACAAGAAAATCTTTTTTTGGATTTTGGAATTAACACCTTAAAGAAAGCTTTAAAAGAAGCACTAAAATAAAATTCTCTCTCTCTTTTTGAATTTTGGTCCTAATATACTAAAGAAAACATAAAAATAATTCATTTTAAGTCCTAGATATTAATTGCCTAAAGGAGAAACGACCTCAAATGTTTTCCAATTCTAGAATTAGTATTCTAAAGAAAACTTATAACGGAAATATAAAATGCAACATCACTTTTTTTTGGATTTTTGAGTTACAGCACATTTTTTGAAATATAAAGCAGAAAATAACAATAACAAAGGACTTGACATTACTGTACAAAAGTAGAAAGTAAAAGACGACATAAAATGAAGAACAACCTCAGTACATAAAAATAAAACAAATTTCCTTAAGCAACTCCCGACTGAACGATCTTGACTGGATGGTCACGGGGTGTCTGTCATGCTTAAACTCCGGCAAATAAATCCACACCTGTATAAGAAAACTTAAACCAATACTATGTGAGACAAAAACATTTCTTACTAGACACATGGAAGACATGATTGAGGCTATTTTTACAAAATGGCTTATTTGGCCAAAATGTGGCTAGAAGTGCAAAATTTGGCTATGACCCCGCAAAGACAACAACCTAAGATTTACTAGGAATACCGGACCCTATGTGGGTTGCCTACGTATCACGCCCCGAAAGACGAGAATCAGGTTTGCGTAGTTCGGGCAAATTGGATACGGGCAAGAATTAAAAAAAACAATTTATTTTAGAGAAAACACATTTTTTGTCTTTTTTTTTTTGAAAAATGATGAAGCATACAAAATCTTTTTGGATTTTCTTTTTCCTTTTTTTTTGATTGATTTTCTGATTTCCGGAAAAGGATGAAAAAGTGCAAAAAATATTTTTGAAATTTCAAGCTCTCTTTTTTTTAACAACATAATTGGGCCAAGTCGCTTTATCTTCACACTTCACTCTCTCTTTTTTCTTTTTTTTCTCTTTTTTTTCTTCATTCGCCCTCAATTATCATTGGTCCGCCAAATGACCCTTTTACCATTGAAGAAATGCAACATGTAGCACATAGGATGCATCAAGATGGTCTATTATTTTGGGTACACCTGTCCTAGACGGACTCAACCCCTGTGTTGAGTCCCCTAAATCAAATGCACGTGATGCAACAACATTTCTACTAGGGATCTGGCATGAGGTCTTGTTTTTCTAGGTTTAAAAACCTGGGTTTATTTGTTCTAGACCTGGCTTACCCGAGCGGACAACTCGAGCCGGGGGGGGGGGGCTGCGTACCAGTAACCAAAAGATCATCCGGCTTTACAACTTGTCTGAACCTCGTTCTATTTGGGATATGACACTAACAGAAAGAAGTCACGACCAGCGTGCACTCCTCAGGAGAGAGAAGAGAGGGGTTTCGTAGCAGTTTATATATACAGTTCAAATAATATCCAAGCGGTAAAAGCAACATTTAGCACATTAGGCCCAAACATGTAATAAAATCAGATAATAAATAAAGCCAAATATAACAATTCATCTAAGCTCGAATTCTTGAACCCTGAACCAGAGATTATGGGTTCGATCTCCCCAGCAGAGTTGCCAGAGCTGTCACACCTCCTTTTTTCTATCTATACCCTCGTAAAGAGGTATAAAGGAGTTTTTTCAATTAAAGGACAATCGAAACGGGATTATATCATTTAAAGATTCAGAGTCGCCACTTGGGAGATTTATGGTGTCCCAAGTCACCGGTTTAAAATCCCGAATCGAGGAAATATTGACTCTGTTCTATAGTCCACGAACCAGAAATCCAGGTAAGGAATTCTGTTAACTCGGGAGAAGGTGTTAGGCATTCCCAGGTTCCGTGGTTCTAGCACGGTCGCTCAACTGTTATACTCGGCTTAATTATCTGATTTTAAACAATTATGAACCTATGTGCAAATTTTAACTTTAAAAACCGCCTCTATTTATTTAAAGAATTAATTCAAGGTCATTTAAAATATATGGTAAGCCACACCACATGAAATGCACCCGTGGTTCACGACACGCTCTATTTAACCTTATTGGAAATTAGAACCGGGTCACATGAAATGCACCCTCGGATTTTAACAAGCTTATTTCATTATCATCATCCAAAATTATGGAAGGGTCATATGAAATGCACACCCGAGCCCCTTTAATCTAATTGACATAGTTCAGCAATCCAATTTCTATACTGTGAGAAAATCACGTTCAGCTATAACCAATTCGAACAAACATGCGAGCAAATTCAAAACTAAAAAAATAACTACACAAACAATGGGATCATATCACCGAACAAACATTTAACATTAAGCTTGAATAACGCGGATAGAGAATGATAGAATTGGACCTCAATATAGCCGGAAAATTGGTGTTTCAGTGTTTAACACTCAAAAATGTGACGAACCGCGAATGGAACCCAAATTAGCACCAGAAACTCAACCAAGCTCGGATTCAAACCCAAATCTTAACCAACATTCGTCCTTGAAACTCAAACAAACGGAATAAAAAAAAGTGAACAGATCTGTATTTTTAGTTTCCTTTTTATTTTTATTTTTGTGGAAAAAGAGTTGTATTTCTCAACTGTGTATATGCAGTCACCGGTGGAGCTAGTGAAGACGGAATCACCACTTCAACGGTGGTTATTGTTGTAACAGCAGTGTCGGAAGAGGAAAACGAGCAACGGGATCATAGGTTTATTCTCGCCGACGTTCTCAATGATCGATGACAGCTGCTGTCGGATGTGGGCTTGTTCTCCAGCGAGGTCAACGAAAACGGCAGAAAGGTTCAGTCACCGGGGTTGTATGTGAGGTGTTGCAACTACTGGTTTTGACGATCCTGGTGAAGACAAAGGTCAGGGGGTTCGTTTTTGCGGGCAGGGGTACATTTGAATAGAGTCAATGTACTTCTATGAATAGAGGCATTCATGGAATTTGTATATTTGCACGTTCCGTTCATATCATATGGATCATGACAAAAGAAAGAAGGGATAGCCTTAACATACCTGGAGTAGGAAAAAATCTGTATAATATTTTCGTTGGATTTTTCCTTGATTGGAAAACATTTTTGCTGAAGCTCGTTAATGGCTAAACATGATCTAATGCTTTCAAGACAAGGAAAGCTAACGTTTCCTTCCTAATCTCAAAGCTCCAGGGAGTTTTTCACGTTTTTCTTGAGCAAGGAAGTTCATTTGATTTTTTTGTTAAGATTTTGTACTGCCCATGGAGCTTTCACGTTTTGGGGCATTTGAAAATTATTTGATATTTGATGAAATTTGACAAATTCCTAAAGAATAGTCAAAGAATTCCAAAGTGATTCATATGCTATGTGGGTTGTTAATAAGACACCTTGCATATAAAATTAACAGTCACTTCTAAATACCTCTTAAGCTGCCACGTGACTTTGGGGGAAAATTTATTAATTTTATCCACTTATTAGTAAATTGGGTAATGTCTTATTACCCGGTAATTAACCAATTACCCGCATAATTTAAAAATTGCCTTAAATTACTTAAAATTCTACTTATTTTTAATATACTTTATACACTTTACTATTATGGCCATGTGGTATCTGGTATGGTACTAGGCTATAAATACCGGGTATTTTAGCTCGGGCCATATTTCATCCTAAAATGTCAAGCTTCGATGAAATTTATTTTCTTACCTCTCGCCTTCACAAGTTTACATAACCTGTTTGAAATAGCATAATAATTATAATCTCGAAATAGTCCCATTCCCGAACTTACGTCAATTAACTTACGATGAAACTTTAATGCACCGAAAATGCAGGATGTAACATCCCAGCTTTCGAGCTTCCGTCAATTTACTGATGGCGTACCTTCACGTTCGAAAATATGGGGTGTAACATGTTGAGTCCCGCCAATGACAAGATCCAGTGGGCGTTCCTGCTCAACGCTTTCAGCCACAATATAGACCCTATAAATATCCTCGTACTCCAAATAATCCTTGACACTTCTTTCCACAAAATTCCCAAAGTCATACCTCACCTTCCGAGTACTCTATATACAATGCACTGTCATATGCTCTACATCCACAAGACCCACAATGGCTTGCACCACCTCCACAAATAGCTTACCCACATCTATAAGAATATAAACCACCTACCCGCAAGAGGTTCCACCGAGGGTGGAGTACAAAATGAAAAGGCAGCAACAAAAGGAAAAGTCTTTCACTCCTATTGGAGAATCATATTCCAGTCAGTTCCAAAAGTTGAGGCAAATGGACATGTTGAAACCTTTTCAGATAAAAATTCCGAACCCCCTTCCAAAGAATTTTGATTATTCTCAAAGATGAGCATATTTCTCTAATGCCCTGGGGCACAACATAGAAAAGTATAGGAAACTGAAAAGAGCAGTCCAGAAGCTTGTTGATGTACGTGACATTATCGTGCAAAATTTAGATGTAGTGGATACTAGCCAAAGTCCATTGCCTATACATAATGAGATTCATATGGTGGGCATAATTTGTGTTGAAAAGGAATATGAGAACTCTTCTGAGTTCCTTGGAGGGCCACTTGCCGCGAAGTCTTCAGTGCTATCAATCTCGGTTTCAGAAGTTGATCTTAAGAACGAGTTGACGAAAGGGACCCAAAAACAATTTGCTAATATCGATGTGATGGATACTTGTGAGGGTCCTATTAATGTCTATGTGCAACTCAATGGCTAAGATGTCAAGCTTGGTAATTGGAAAGACATGCCTTTCTTGGTTAGCCATGAAAGAGTCTTGGTAGTATATTTTGTCGTCATTGTTGTTGTCCGGGTTATTTCAGGGTTGTAATCTGGATATTGTCTTGTGACTAAAACCCTTCTATCCTTTTATTTTGCCTAGTTTGACTAGTCTTGTTACCTTGTTTAGTGTTATTTAGGTTGTTCCAGGGTTGTAACCCAAGAGTAATGTTGTTGTTCAAACCCTTTCACCATCTGTTTAATGCAACCCCCTATTTTTCATTATTTCTAGTCCATTTTGTTTAGTTTCTTTTCCATTTATAGTTCTTTTCATGCTGACTCTAGTGATATGGTACGCATGTGTAATTTTTAGTCTGCTTGTACGCGGCAAAATCAGAAGACTTGATTTCTCGCTATCAAGTCATTTCAGAAGCATGTCTCAGGACCTGAGGTCAGGAGGCCGCTATCGAGTTCCCGACCTCGGGGCTCGTCGAAGCCCGACTCAGAGGAAATAGAGACCAAAGCCAGGATAGAGGGGGAAGCTCCCAAGGCACACGGCTAAGACTGATAGGGCCGGCCTATCCAGGGCCTATGCTGAGGCATCACGTCAGCCATCTCATCTTCATAATTTGTAATTAATCTTCATGTACTTGAAGCCGAGTCCCCTCTCCTATATAAAGGGGACTCACCCTACCTTGTAAGGGACTGATGTTGATCCATTTCTCCACAAGTGCAATAATATCTCTCTCTCTCCTCTCTTTCTAACTCGTTTGTACTCACTGTCCCAAGGCCGCTTTAATATATCGTCCTATTACTTGTTCTTCATTGTATTTCTAAATAGTTGTCATAAAGAGCCTTGATTAATCGTATCCTTAAGTGTTATCCCATTCTCGACTACCCCTGATAGCTCGAGCTCGACCGGATAATGGACCCCGAGGTCCCCATCGATCTGCCCTGCAACCGGGCATCAGGCCCTTCGGTTTGATTACTGCCTCATTTAAGCTCGTACTTCATCGTTAAACTTCATGTTATTAGTATCATATGCTCTAAAAACTAGCTCGAGAATAGATCATGTATTTTTAGAATCTCATTTACAAAATTTGTTGTTGTTACCATTTTTACGGTAAACAGTTTGGCACCCACCATGGGGCTAAAAATAATAGTAATTATTTTCTTGCTAATTTCATCGCACAAATACACACTATCTTTCACACTTTTTATTGTCCAAGATTGTGACGACCCGGTCGGTCGTCTTAAGAATTAATGCCCTGATCCCTTATTAACTGCTTTCCCCAAGTTTATTTCTGCTATTTTGATTTGCCTAGATATTCGGTTTTGAGTTTCGGAGAGTTTTGGGACACATAGTCCCTAAATGAGAGCTTAAGTGTTGGAAAGTTGACCGAAGTCGGAACAGTGTGAAGACAGCTTCGAAATGGAAATCTGATGGATCTATTAGCTCCGTTGGATGATTTCGGGGTTAGGGCGTGTTCGGATTGTATTTTGGAGATCCGTAGCTAAATTAGGCTTGAAATGCCGAAGATTGAATTTTTGAAGTTATCGGTTCGATAGCACTATTTTGATCTGAGGGTCGGAATGGAATTCTGAGAGTTGCAGTAGTTCCGCTGTGTCATATGGGATGTGTGTGCAAAATTTTAGGTCATTTAGACGAGGTTTGATAGACTTTTTGATTGAAAGCGTATTTTGAAAAATTTGGAGTTCTTATGCTTAAATCCATGGTTAATTCGAGGTTTCGATGTTATTTTAGGTGTTTTAAGGATTGGTACAAGTTTTTATAGTGGTTTGTGACTTGTTGATGCCTTTGGTTGAGGTCTCGGGGGCCTCGGGGTGAATCCGGATGGTTACCGGAAGGATTTGGAGTTTGAAATTTGCTGCAACAGCTGGTCTTCTGTCATAGTCGCACCTCCTGTTTGGGTTCTGCAGGTGCGGAGCCGCAGAAGCGGTTGAGCCTTCACAAAAGCGGATCTGGGGAGGGTCTTTAGGTTCCGCAGATGCGGGAGGAATACCGCAGAAGCGGTGGCGCATCTGCAAAAGGGGTAATAGCAGATACGGTTCCTGGTCTTTAAGTGAAAGTCGCAGGTGCGACCATTGGTCCGCAAAAGCGGTACCGCAGATGCGGTCCCAGGGCTGCAGATGCGGAAATCACTGGGCAGAGCATATAAATAGTTGCCTTCGCAAATTTGAGCGATTCTTTCACCATTTTCATCCGGGTTTGAAGCTTTTAAGAGAGATTTTTGAGGAAAAAAAAGGGAATCACTAGGAGGTAACATCCTTGACTCCATAACTCCTTTTTATGTGATTAAGGACCTAATTAGTGGTGAAAAATGGGTAATTATGGCTTGAATTTAAGAGACCTTTAAATGATGATTTAAGGGTCATACGGACTCCGATTTAACTGTTCTTATTATGTATAGAATCGTGAGAGTACGAGGTTTTTGAAAATGTAAATTTCACCCAATTCCGAGATGTGGGTCCGAGGGGCATTTTGGTCATTTTACATAATTTCGCGTATTAGCTTAGAGTTTAATTGTAGAATAAGTTACCTGAAATGTTATTTACATTATGCAATTGAATTGGATAGATTTGGGCTATTTGGAGTCGAGTACTCGTGGCAAGAACGTGGTCTCGAGTTGATTTTGAGCCGGTTCGAGGTAAGTGGCTTGTTTAACCTTGTGTGGGGGACCTTCCCCTTAATATTGGTATATTTGTTTATTAAAATGCCTTGTACGTAAGGTGACAAGTGCGTACTTGTACAAATTGTTAGAAAACCCGGTTTCCATTAAGTAATTATCAGCATGTTTTCTTTCATGCTTTTATTACTTGTACTATTAAGCATGTTGTTAGCTTAGGAAAGCATGTCTAAGTGATTTAATTGCTTGATTGTTCAATCTATTTACCTGAACTCCATGCAGCAGCGAGGCTAGAATTATTTGTTGCCTTAATATGAAATTTCCCTTCTTTGGATATTTTTCTTGCTCTTGCTGTGTATTTACACTGGGACTATAGATGTGGGATTCCAGTAGCTCCCCCTTGTCTGTTTACTTTGGTATTACGGGTTAGATTCCCGATAGACCCCCCTGCACAGTTATATGGAACTACGGGAATGCACCCGATAGATTCCCCAGTACTAGGTATTTACATTTGGTACTATGGATCAGATTCTTTTAGATCCCTGTGCATTGATAGTTCGACTACGGGACGGGATCCTGGGAGATCCTTCGGACATATATATGATGTACTATGGGATGATATCCCGGGAGATCCACTGGATAGTTGTAATTGGGACTATAGGATGGTATCCTGGAAGGTGCCCCGGTTGTTATCTATGCGTTGAGCTGTATTTCTTCCGTGGTTTGTTTGTCTCTATTCTAGTTGTTGTTGCTCTTTCAATTCTATGTTATTTCTTACTGTTGCACTTAATTATACTATTTTATTTCATACTGTTAACATTTATATTTTATTTAACCTCAGTAGGGCCCTGACCTTCATCGTCATTACCCGGCCGAGGTTAGTCTTGGGACTTACTAAGTACCGCTGTGGTGTACTCATGCCCTTTCTGCGTATGTTTTTCATGTGCAGATTCAGGTACTTCTACTCAGGCCTATCATCCTTGAGGGAGGCGTCTGCTCTAGAGACTTCGAGGTACATCTGCCGTGTCTGTAGACTGAGGAGTCCCTTTCTATTCTAGCTGTTGAACATTGCCCTTCTGTATTTTTCTTTCTTGTTAGATATTTTGGAGTTGGACTATTAGATATTCCAAAGGCTTGTGTTCCTGTGAGTTTTCGGGTTTTGGGATAGTGTATTTGGTTTGAGAATGTTGTGTTGTTTATGCCGAGCGGTATCATAACTATTATTTCCCATTCAGTTATTTTTGTTTGATTTATTCTTTCTGCAAGTTTAGTTTATTTTTCCACACGTGTTAGGTTTACCTAGTCGTAGAGACTAGGTGTCGTCACGATAGTTCATGGAGGGCGAACTGGGGTCGTGACAAGTTTGTATTAGAGCTCTAGGTTCATAGGAGTCAAGGATCACAAGCCGGTTTACTAGAGCCTCGCTGATCGGTACGGAGACGTTTGTACTTATCTACAAGAGACTATGTAACTGTTAGGAAAATTTCCACTTCATTTGATTTCCTTGTTGTGCGATATTTTGACATCACAATTCTAAACTTTTGTCTTCTATTCTCTCACAGATGGTGAGGACACGTGCTACTCGAGATGATCAGGCACCTGCGCCCCCTACTACAGCCGTCTGAGGCCGGGGCCGGGGTAAAGGCTGAGGACGCGCACGTGGTGCAGCAAAGGCACCTGCACGAGCTTCCGCCAAGGTACCGCCAGCAGATCCAGTCCGAGTCCTGGCACCTGACACGCCTACTACTACTACTCCAGCTCTTCAGGAGACTTTGGCGCAGTTCATGAGCATGTACACCACTTTGGCTCAGGCAAGGTTGCTTCCTCTTGTTGCAGCTACGTCCCAGGCCAGGGGAGGAGCACAGACTCCTACCGCCCGCACTGCTGAGCAGCGAGTGCATGTTGAGCTGGTCCTTGGGATTATTCTTGTACTGCCTGTAGTGCCAATTCTGCCCGAGGACAGGGCAGCGGCTTCCGACGATGAGTAGAAAGGCTTGAGAGATTCAAAAAGTACAAGCCTCTTGTATTTAGTGGTCTAGCATCGGAGGATGCTCCGGGATTTCTTGATGAGTGTTACTGCATTCTTTGTACCATGGGTATCTCAAGATCGAGCAGGGTTTCTTTCACTACCTTCCAGCTTCGAGGAGCCGCATGTGAGTGGTGGTGCACCTATGATCTAGACAGTCCAGATGAGGCTGCTTCACTAACTTGGGCTCAATTTTCAGATTTGTTCCTGAGGGAGTATATTCCCTAGAACCTTAGGGACGCATGGCGCACAGAGTTTGAGCATTTGCGCCAGGGTGCTATGACTGTTTCTGAGTATGTTGTCTGTTACACCAGCTTAGCTAGGCATGCACCAGCCTTGGTTTCTACTGTTCGTGAGAGGGTTCGCCGATTTATTAAGGGGCTTATTCCCAGCATCAGATCTAGCATGGCTCGTGAGTTGGAGATGGATATTTCTTATCAGCAGGTGGTGAGCATTGCTAGGAGGATTGAGCGTATGCATACTAGGGAGAGAGAGGAGAGGGAGGCCAAGAGGTCTCGAGAGTCGGGCCATTTTTCTAGTGCCCGTGCCCCAGCTGCATGTCATCATGGTAGGGGTTATATGGGTCGTCCTGTTCATTCAGCTCTTTCAGCAGCCAGTAGTGCTCCAGCTCCTCCTAGATCTCAAGAGCCTTATTATGCACCTCCGGTTTCTAGCGCGCCTCTTGCATGGGGTGCTTTCAGACGTCAGTCCAGCAGACCTGGCCCTAGCTAGTCATAGCCACCACGTCCTCCCAGAGCTTGTTTTGAGTGTGGTGACACACACCATATGGTAAGGGATTTCCCCATACTTGGGAGTGGTGCACCTCCGCAGACTTCTCAGCCACAGCGTGCCCCGTAGAGTTCTCATGCTATGGTTACAGCTCCAATTGCTACCCCACCTACTCATCCATCTAGAGGTAGAGGTCGGGGAGGTAGAGGTTTCCTTAGAGGGGGAGGCCAGGCCAGATACTATACCCTTCCTTCCCGTACAAAGGTTGTTGCCTCTGATTCTATCATCACAGGTATTATACTGGTTTGTCACAGAGATGCATCGGTTCTATTCGATCCAGACTCTACTTACTCTTATGTGTCCTCTTATTTTTTCTTGCATTTGGGTGTACCCCGAGATTCTTTGAGTTCCCATATTTATGTCTCTACTCGTGTGGGAGATTCTCTTGTTGTGTACAGCATTTATCGGTTGTGTTTAGTTGCTCTTAGTGTTTTTGAGACCAAAGCCAATCTATTATTATGCAACATGGTTGATTATGATATTATCTTGGGCATGGACTGGTTGTCGCCCCATTATGCTATTCTTGATTGTCATGCCAAAATCGTGACGCTGGCTATGCCAGGTGTACCGCATGTTAAGTGGAAGGGTATTTTAGATCACACTCCTAGTAGAGTTATTTCTTTCCTTAAGGCTCAGCGTATGGTTGAGAAGGGGTGTGACGTGTATTTAGCGTATGTGAGAGATGTCAATATTGATACCCCTTTAGTTGATTCAGTCCCAGTAGTACAAGATTATCCCGATGTGTTCCCAGCTGATCTTCCAGGCATGCCGCCTGATAGAGATATTGATTTTGGCATTGATCTGTTGCCGGGCACTCAGCCCATTTCTATCCCCCCCATATCGTATGTCTTCTCCTGAGTTGAAAAAGTTGAAGGATCAGTTACAGGAATTGCTTGATAAGGGTTTTATTCGGCCTAGTGTTTTACCTTGGGGTGCTCTTGTCTTGTTTGTAAAGAAAAAGGATTGTTCTATGCTTATGTGTATTGATTATTGCCAGTTGAACAAGGTTGCAATGAAGAACCGTTATCCTTTGCCTCGTATTGATGATCTGTTTGACCAACTTCAGGGTGCACGAGTATTTTCTAAGATTGATTTGCTCTCAGGTTACCATCATTTGAAGATTCGGGAGCCAGATATCCCGAAGACTGCTTTCAGGACTCGGTATGGTCATTACGAGTTCCTCGTCATGTCATTTGGGCTGGCCAATGCCCCAACAGCCTTTATGCATTTGATGCACAGTGTGTTTCGGTCGTATCTTGACTCATTCGTCATTGTCTTTATTGATGATATTCTGGTGTATTCCCGGAGTCGGAAGGATCATGAGCGGCACCTAAGGACTGTGCTTCAGACACTGAGAGAGAAGAAGCTATATTCTAAGTTCTTGAAATACGAGTTTTGGTTAGATTCAGTGGAATTCTTAGGACACATGGTATCGAGTGAGGGTATTCAGGTAGATCTGAAGAAGATAGAGGCCGTGTAGAGTTGGCCCAGACCATTCTCAGCTACAGCGATCCGTAGTTTTCTTGGCTTGGCGGGCTACTACCGTCGTTTTGTGGATGGATTTTCATCAATTGCAGCCCCTATGACCAGGTTGACCCAGAAGGGTGCTCCATTTTAGTGGATGGAGGAGTATGAGGTAAGCTTTCAAAAGCTCAAGACAGCTTTGACTAAAGCCCCAGTTTTGATATTGGCTACAGGTTTGAGGTCTTATAAGGTCTATTATGATGCCTCAAGGATTGGCCTCAGGGCGGTGTTGATGCAGGACGGTGGGGTGATTGCCTACGCATCCAAATAGTTGAAGATACATGAGAAGAATTACCCTGTTCACGACCTTGAGTTAGCCGCCATTGTTCACGCCTTGAAGATTTGGCGCCATTATGTATACGGGGTTCCTTATGAGATTTATACTGACCGTCGGAGCTTGCAGCATTTATTCAAGAAAAAGGATCTAAATTTGTGCCAGAGGAGGTGGTTGGAGTTGCTGAAGGATTATGACATCACTATTTTGTATCACCCGGGCAAGGCCAATTTAGTGGCTGATGCCTTGAGTCGTCGGGCGGAGAGTTTGGGGAGTTTGGCATATTTACCAGCATCAGAGAGGCCTATGGAGATGGATGTTCAGGCCTTAGCGAGCCAATTTGTGAGATTGGATCTTTAGGAGCCCAATCGGGTTCTAGCTTGTGTGGTTTCTCGGTCTTCCTTATTTGATCATATCGGGGAGCGATAGTATGATGACCCTCATTTGCCTGCCCTCAAGGACAGGGTTCAGTACCGTGATGCCAGAGATGTGACTATTGGTGACGATTGGGTACTGAGGATGTAGGGTCGGATTTGTGTACCCAATGTTGATGGGCTTCGAGAGTTGATTCTAGATGAGGCCCATAGTTTGCGGTATTCCATCCATCCGGATGCCACGAAGATGTATCAGGATTTGAGGCAACACTATTGGTGGAGGCGGATTAAGAAAGATATAGTTGGATTTGTAGCTCGGTGCCTCAACTATCAGCAGGTGAAGTATGAGCACTAGAGACCGGGTGGGTTGCTTCAGTAGATAGAGATTCCGGAGTGGAAGTGGGAGCGGATCACCATGGACTTTGTAGTTGGACTCCCATGGACTTTGAAGAAGTTTGATGCTATTTGGGTGATTGTGGATCGGCTTGCCAAGTCCGCTCATTTCATTCCTATGTGTACTACTTATTCTTCGGAGCGGTTGGTAGAGATTTATATCCAGGAAATTGTTCCTCTACATGGTATTCCAGTTTTCATTATTTAAGATAGAGGTACTCAGTTCACATCACGATTTTGGAGGGCCATTCAGCGTGAGTTGGGTACTCGAGTAGAGTTGAGTACAGCATTTCACCCTTAGATGGATGGACAGTTCGAGCACACTATTCAGATTCTTGAGAATATGCTCCATGTGTGTGTGATTGCGTTTGGAGGGTCTTGGGATCAGTTCTTGCCATTGGCGGAGTTTGCTTACAACAACAGCTATCAGTCCAGCATTCAGATGGCACCGTATAAGGCTTTATATGGTAGGTGGTGCAGATCTCCGGTGGGTTGGTTTGAGCCGGGTAAGGCCAGACTATTGGGAACGGACTTGGTTCAGGATGCTTTCGAGAAGGTTAAGGTAATTCAAGACACACTCCGTACAGCCTAGTCCAGACAGAAGGGTTACGCGAACTGGAAGGTTCATGATGTTTCCTATATGGTTAGGGAGCGGGTTCTGCTTCGGGTTTCGCCTATGAAGGGCTTCATGAGATTTGGGTAAAAATGGAAGTTGAGTCCGAGGTTTATTAGCCCTTTTGAGATATTGAGGCGTGTTGGGGAGGTTTCTTATGAGCTGGCCTTACCTCCCAGCTTGGCAGGAGTTCATCCGGTATTTCATGTTTCGATGCTCTGGAGGTACCACGGTGATCCGTTGTACGTGTTGGATTTCAGTTCAGTCCAGTTAGATAAAGATCTATCCTATGTTGAGGATCCAGTGGCGATGTTCATCGGGAAATCTTGGTTCAAACTCTTCGCTATTGGGTAAAAGATGCCTCTTCTTTACATTTATTACGATTCTTTCTCCATGAATTTTGGAATTTGAATAACAGGTCAGAAAGTTGAGGTCAAAGAACATTGCATCAGTGAAGGTTCAGTGGCGGGGTCAGCCGATCGAGGAGGCGACCTGGGAGACCGAGCAGGATATGCGCAGACGTTACCCTCATCTTTTCACTACTTCAGGTATGTCTCTATGCTCGTTCGAGGACGAACAAATCTTTAAGTGTAGGAGGATGTAACGACCCAGTCAGTCGTCTTAAGAATTAATGCCCCGATCCCCTATTAACTGCTTTCCCCAAGTTTATTTCTGCTATTTTGATTTGTCGGGATGTTCGGTTTTGAGTTTCGGAGAGTTTTGGGACACTTACTCCCTAAATGAGAGCTTAAGAGTTAGAAAGTTGACCGTAGTCAGAACAGTGTGAATACGGCCTGGGAATGGAACCTGATGGTTCTGTTAGCTCCATTGGGTGATTTCAGGTTAGGAGCGTGTTCGGATTGTGTTTTGGAGGTCCATAGCTAATTTAGGCTTGAAATGTCGAAGGTTGATTTTTGAAGTTTTCGGTTCGACAGCGAGATTTTGATCCGAGAGTCGAAATGGAATTCCGAGAGTTGCAGTTATTCCATTGTGTCATTTGGGATGTGTGTGCAAAGTTTTAGGTCATTCAGATGAAGTTTGATAGACTTTTTGATCGAAAGCATATTTTGAGAAATTTGGAGTTCTTATGCTTAAATCCATGGTTAATTCAAGGTTTCAAGGTTGTTTTAGGCGTTTAAGGATAGGTACAAGTTTGGATAATGGTTTGTGACTTGTTGATGCCTTTGGTTGAGGTCCCGGGGGAATCGGGGTGAATCCAGGTGGTTGACGGAAGGATTTGGAGTTTGAAGTTTGCTGTAGCAGCTGGTCTTCTATCATAACCGCACCTGCGGTTTGGGTTCCGCATGTGCGGAGCCGCAGAAGCGACAGAGCCATCGCAGAAGCGAATCTGGGGAGGGTCTTCAGGTTTCCCAAATGCGGGAGGAATACGGCAGAAGCAGTGGCGCATCTGCAAAAGGGGTAATCGTAGATGCGGTTCCTGGACTTTAAGTGAAAGTCACAGGTGCGACCTTTGGTCCACAAAAGCTGGACCGCAGATGCGGTCCCAAGGCCACATACGTGGAAATCACTGGGCAGAGCATATAAATCGTTGCATTTGCGAATTTGAGCGATTCTCTCACAAATTTCATCCGGGTTTGAAGCTTTTAAGAGAGATTTTTGAGAAATACAAAGGGGAATCACTAGTTTTTATATGATTAAGGACCTAATTAGTGGTGAAAATATTTGGGAAATATGGGTAATTAGGGCTTGAATTTAAGAGACCTTTAAATGAGAATTTGAGGGGTCATTTGGACTCCGATTTCAGTGTTCTTATTATGTATAGACTCATGAGAGTGCGAGGTTTCTGAAAATATAAATTTCACCCGATTCCGAGATGTGGGCCCAAGGGGCATTTTGGTCATTTTACAATTTCGCGTATTAGCTTAGAGTTTAATTGTAGAATAAGTTACTTGAAGTGTTATTTATATTATGCAATTGAATTGGATAGATTTGGGTCATTTTGAGTCGAGTACTCGTGGCAAGAACGTGGTCTCGGGTTGATTTTGAGATGGTTCGAGGTAAGTGGCTTCTCTAACCTTGTGTGGGGGACCTTCCCCTTAGTATTGGTATATTTGTTAATTGAAATGCCTTGTACGTGAGGTGACGAGTGCGTACTTGTGCAAATTTTTGGAAAACCTGGTTTCCATTAAGTAATTATCAACATTTTCCTTTCCTACTTTTATTACTTATACTATTAAGCATGTTGTTAGCTTAGGAAAGCATGTCTAAGTGATTTAATTGTTTGATTGTTCAATCTGTTTGCTTGAACTCCGTACAGCATGCTAGGCTAGAATTATTTGTTGCCTTAGTATGAAATTTCCCTTCTATGAATATTTTTCTTGCTGCTGCTATGTATATACATTGGGACTATGGATGTGGGATTCCGGTAGCTCCCCCTTGTCTGTTTACTTTGGGACTATGGGTTAGATTCCCGGTAGACCCCCCTACACAGTTATATGGAACTACGGGAATGCACCCGGTAGATTCCCCCGATACTGGGTATTTACATTTGGGACTACGGATCGAATTCCGGTAGATCCCCGCGCATTGATAGTTGGACTACGGGACGGGATCTCGGGAGATCCTTCGGACATATATATAATGGACTATGGGACGATATCCTGGGAGATCCACTGGATAGTTGTAATTGCGACTACAGGACGGTATCCTAGAAGGTGCCCCGGTTGTTATCTATGCGTTGAGCTATATTTCTTCTGTGGTTTGTTTGTCTCTGTTCTAGTTGTTGTTGCTCTTTCAATTCTTGTCATTTCTTACTGTTGCACTTAATTATATTGTTTTATTTCACACTGTTAACCCTTATATTTTATTTAACCTCTATAGGACCCTGACCTTCCTCATCACTACCCGACCGAGGTTAGGCTTGGCACTTACTGAGTACCGTTGTGGTTTACTCATGCCCTTTCTGCGCATGTTTTTCATGTGCAGATCAAGGTACTTCTACTAAGGCCTACCATCCTTAAGGGAGGCATGTGCTCTAGAGACTTCGAGGTCATCTGCCACGTCCGCAGACCGAGGAGTCCCTTTTTATTCTAGCTGTTGAACATTGCCCTTTTGTATTTTTCTTTCTTGTTAGATATTCCAGAGTTAGACTGTTAGATATTCCAAAGGCTTGTGTTCCTGTGAGTTTTCGGATTTTGGGATAGTGTATTTGGTTTGAAAATGTTGTGTTGTTTATGCCGAGCGACATCATAACTATTATTTCCCATTCACTTATTTTTGTTTGATATATTCTTTCTGCAAGTTTAGTTTATTTTTCTGCACTTGTTAGGCTTACCTAGTCATAGAGAATAAGTTCCATGACGACAGTTCACGGAGGGCGAACTGGGGTCGTGAAAAAGATCCTTTAATTTCAGGTTAAAATGTCCGGCTCGGTAAACAAAGTCGAGAACGACTACCCCGAAAATCACGACGGAAACAGTGTGGCTGGCATAATGTCGCAGTACCCTGATAATACATCTGGATCGATTCAAGCGGATGCGGGCTTGCAAGGCACGCAACAGGTCGACGAAGTGTCGCGCACCGATGGTAGCATACAACATATGGACCAACAAGAAGCTCAAAAAACCCCAGCCCGGGAAGAACAGGAAGTTAGTCTTCATGTTATTTTTGAAATGTTGTAGGTACAACAGTTGGCTATCGCTCAGCTGCAGGGTCACCCGGAGACTCCCAGCGCTGTAGCGCCAGAAATATCTCCCTACGCCGAGTGAGTACCTTAGAGATCAAGCAACCATGGATAGGTAACCGACACCACCGCAGTGACGATGCTTGGGAATCTCTTCGAAAGGGTCAAGTCAAGTTCATGGAAGTTCTTACAGCAACCGTCTCCTGAGGAAGCGGCCCCAGAACTTGCTTCATGGAAATTTGGAACACCGAAACTCCCCAGGTACGACAGGACCTAGGATCCCTACGAGTGCACCACCTCTTACATATGCTCATTCAAAGGCAGCAACCTCCAAGATGATGAGTTCGAGGCAGTCTCGTTGAGGAAGTTCGGGGAAACTCTCTCGAAAGAAACCATAATGCAGCTCCACCACCCGGCACCTGACCTCGCAATCTCGCTTACCATATCAGCAAACCCCTCCGTGGGAGCACACAATGATGTCATCGAAGCAGTAACAAAAGGGCTCGACACACCTAGGGCCAGACAAAGAGAGAGTGAAGCACCACACAAAGTCGCGTCTCATTTCCTAATAGGAGGAGTCAGATCACCCCCGGTTTCGGATAATTGGGCAACACAGGCTTTCACCCAAAGCTTAAATGAAGCATGCCCGATGACTCCAGGACATTTCAGACGAAGCTCGATCAGATACCCAGCCGAGACCTGATCGGATAAGATTTCAAGCTTGTGGTTAAGGATTTCTTACCCATTTATGTTTATTTCTTCATTTCCTTGCTTTGTATTGAATATTTAAGTGTGTAGTATTTATTTCCAACACTTGAATCTTGTTTATGGAAGTATTCATATTTAAAGTATGGATTAAATACCTTGTTGTACTTATGTATTGAATGATTTTTATCCTTTTATGAAGTGAGTTGTTGTTTCTTTAGTTATTCTTGTTCTTTAATGTTTCCAAAGGGATTAGCTAACCCTAGGAGTCGCCCATTAACTCCGAATTAATTTTAAAAAAGATTATTTGTGATGGGAAAGATTAATTAACAAGAACTTGAGGTTTTAACCCTCATTTTATAGATTCTACCTAGGGATAGGATTGAACTACTTGTAGCTATTCCGGGTGTGCTTAATCTCTTAATTGTTTTAGGGATAATTCAATTAGGAAGTCTTGTTGGTCTTCGGAAGAAGCTAATTAAGAATTATTACCCGTGGCTAATTAACATAAACTCGCGCATATTTGTAAAATCATGAAATACATTGGATCGTTACATGAGTGTAATTACCGATGCATTCATACTTGTAGCCATTGATCATTTTACTTGCTTTCTAGGTTAGTTTACATTTTCCCATTTAGATATAAAACATTTTCAAAGAAATTCTTAAGTGTTTGGCATTGTGCGATAAGTGATAATTTTCTTACATTCCTAATCGGCTACACATTGTTCTTTGTGGGATTCAGCCCCGACTCATAGTCGGGTAAACTATATTGCATGGGACAGTGTCCATTTACTTTATAGTAGTGGATTTGGACGTCACCAAAATTGGCGCCGTTGTCGGGGAACAATTTGGCGTTATTTAGGTTGTTTGAGAAATAAGCATAAGTGTCTTGGTCCAAACTTGTGAATATTTGTGTAATTAATTTTTCTTACCTTGGTCTATTTTTCTTGTTTGTTTCTTGTTTATTTTCTTATTTTTGAAAAATGACATCATATAATGATAGTTGGTCGGATGGTAGTTGTTCATACTTTGATGACCCTTGTCCTTATTGTGGAGGACCACACTTGTGGCAAAATTGGTTAAATTCTCCCGGAGGTGGATTGTGCGCACAATCTCAAACCCATGAGTGGAGTATTTATGATAAGTGTGGTTTTCAAAATGGTCATTGGGATGATTGTGCTTATTTGTCCTTCCCTTCCCCAAGCCCCCGCTATGATGATTCTACTTTTTGTGATGAAAATTATAGGGATATGGAAATGAAAGAAGTTGAGCATGGCCAAAATGGAGAGTTCAAGCTCATGTTGGAGTGCCTACTTGGGAGGAAATTTTGTCGCTTTTAATTGCTTGAGGACAAGCAATAGTTTAAGTTTGGGGGTGTGATAAGTTGGTATTTTACCAACTTGTCTTGTCTTTAAACCTATACCTTTGCTATGTTTGAGGATAAAATGTGTATTTAATGTCATTTACTTCTATTATATAGGTTGTATGTGATTTAGAGGTAATGGTAAAGAAACCAAGAAAAACAAGTCAAAAGGAGCTAAAATGGACAATAAGAAACGGCCCAGTGGTTTACTCTTCGCGAACGCGAAGGTACTACGCGAACGCGAAGAAGCAGGCAGCTAGACTTTCGCGAACACGAAGTGCACAATGCGAACGCGATGAAGCAGAACATGAACCTTCGCGAACGCGAAGATGTGAACGTGAACGTGATGACTGAGGGAAGTAAGTCTTCACGAACGCGAAGGCTTGACCGCGAACGCGACGAAGAACTGTGCGTGAAAACTGGGCAGTTCTGGAATATTTTTGACCCCAAAACCTTTAATACCCAATCTATCTCATTTGTAAAGAGATCTTGGCTTATTTTCAGTCCGAAGAGACTAGAGATAATAAGGTGGAAGCTAGGGTTTTGCACATACACTTGGGATTTGAAGATTTCAAGCTTGTGGTTAAGGATTTCTTACCCATTTATGTTTATTTATTCATTTCCTTGCTTTGTGTTGAATATTTAAGTGTGTAGTATTTATTTCCAACACTTGAATCTTGTTTATGGAAGTATTCATATTTAAAGTGTGGATTAAATACCTTGTTGTGCTTATATATTGAATGATTTTTATCCTTTTATGAAGTGAGTTGTTGTTTCTTTAATTATTTTTGTTCTTTAATATTTCCAAAGGGATTAGCTAACCCTAGGACTCGCCCATTAACTCCGAATTAATTTTGAAAAAGATTATTTGGGGTTGGGAAAGATTAATTAACAAGAACTTGAGGTTTTAACCCTCATTTTATAGATTCTACCTAGGGATAGGATTGAACTACTTGTAGCCATTTCGTGTGTGCTTAATCTCTTATTTGTTTTAGGGATAATTTAATTAGGAAGTCTTGTTAGTCTTCGGAAGAAGCTAATTAAGAATTATTACCCGTGGCTAATTAACATAAACTCGCTCATATTTGTAAAATCATGAAATACATTGGATCGTTACTTGAGTGTAATTCCCGATGCATTCATAATTGTAGCCATTGATCATTTTATTTGCTTTCTAGGTTAGTTTACATTTCCACATTTAGATACAAAACATTTTCAAATAAATTCTTAAGTGTTTGGCATTGCGCGATAAGTGATAATTTTCTTACATTCCTAATTGCCTACACATTGTTTTTTGAGGGATTCGACCCCAACTCATAGTTGGATAAATTATATTGCATGCGACCGTGTCCATTTACTTTTTAGTAGTAGATTTGGACGTCAGCAAAGCTGTTGCCGGGGAACAATTTGGTGTAATTTATGTTGTTTGAGAAATAAGGTAAGTGTTTTGGTCCAAACTTGTGAATATTTGTTTAATTAATTTTTCTTACCTTGGTCTATTTTTCTTGTTTGTTTCTTGTTTATTTTCTTATTTTTGAAAAATGGCATCATATAATGATAATTGGTCGGTTGGTAGTTGTTCATACTTTGATGACCCTTGTCCTTATTGTGGAGGACCACACTCGTGGAAAAATTATTTAAATTCTCCCGGGGGTGGATTGTGTGCACAATATCAAACCCATGAGTGGAGTATTTGTGATAAGTGTGGTTTTCAAAATGATCATTAGGATGATTGTGCTTATTTGTCCTTCCCTTCCCCAAGCTCCCACTATGAAGATTCTACTTTTTGTGATGAAAATTATAGGGTTATGGAAATGGAAGAAGTTGAGCATGGCCAAAATGGAGAGTTCCTGCTCATGTTGGAGTGCCTACTTGGGAGGAGATTTTGTCGCTTTCACTGCTTGAGGACATGCAATAGTTTAAGTTTTGGGGTGTGATAAGTTGGTATTTTACCAACTTATCTTGTCTTTAAACCTATACTTTTTGCTATGTTTGAGGATAAAATCGTGTATTTAATGTCATTTACTTCTATTTTACAGGTTGTATGTGATTTAGAGGTAATGGTCAAGAAACCAAGTAAAAACAAGTCAAAAAGGAGTTAAAATGGACAATAAGAAATAGCCCAAAGGTTTACTCTTCGCGAACGTGAAGGTACTACGCCAACGCGAAGAAGCAAGCAGCTAGACTTTCGCGGACGCGATGAAGCAGAACATGAACCTTCGCGAACGCGAAGATGTGAACGTGAACGCGATGACTAAGGGAAGTAAGCCTTTGGCGGACGCGAAGGCTTGATCGCGAACGCGATGAAGAACTGTGCGTGAAAATTGGGCAGTTCTGGAATTTCATATTTTTTACCCCAAACCCTTTAATACCCAAACCATCTCATTTGTGAAGAGATTTTTGGCTTATTTTCAGTCCCCAAGAGACTAGAGAGAACAAGGTGGAAGCTAGGGTTTTGCACACACACTTGGGATTTGAAGATTTCAAGCTTGTGGTTAAGGATTTCTTACCCATTTATGTTTATTTCTTCATTTCCTTGCTTTGTATTGAATATTTAAGTGTGTAGTATTTATTTCCAACACTTGAATCTTGTTAATGGAAGTATTCATATTTAAAGTGTGTATTAAATACCTTGTTGTGCTTATGTATTGAATGATTTTTATCCTTTTATGAAGTGAGTTATTATTTCTTTAATTATTCTTGTTCTTTAATATTTCCAAAGGGATTGGCTAACCCTAGGACTCGCCTATTAACTCCGAATTAATTTTGAAAAAGATTATTTGGGGTTAGGAAAGATTAATTAACAAGAACTTGAGGCTTTAACCCTCATTTTATAGATTCTACCTAGGGATAGGATTGAACTACTTGTAGCCATTTTAGGTGTGCTTAATCTCTTATATGTTTTAGGGATAATTCAATTAGGAAGTCTTGTTAGTCTTCGGAAGAAGCTAATTAAGAATTATTACCCGTGGCTAATTAACATAAACTCGCTCATATTTGTAAAATCATGAAATACATTGGATCGTTACTTGAGTGTAATTCCCAATGCATTCATACTTGTAGCCATTAATCATTTTACTTGCTTTCCAGGTTAGTTTACATTTCCGCATTTAGATATAAACATTTTTAAAGAAATTCTTAAGTCTTTGGCATTGCGCGATAAGTGATAATTTTGTTACATTCCTAATCGCCTTCACATAGTTCTCTATGGGATTCGACCCCGACTCATAGTTGGGTAAATTATATTGCATGTGACCATGTTCATTTACTTTTTAGTAGTGGATTTGGACGTCACCAGTCGTGGTTTTTAATCCCGTTGAGTTGGAAATTTTCCACGTAAAATTTTTCTTGTCATTTATTTACTGCAGTGTGCGTGTGTTCTGTTAAACCTGATAGAGAACTTGGTTCTCTATAGAGTTTGGTGGACTCTTATATTCTATCAATTGGTGTTAGAGCGGGTTATTTCTATCAGGTTAACACCTAGAAAGGATCCTCATGGCTACTCCCCAAAACTTCAAGTAGGCCAATCTACTTATAGACCACCTAGGTTCAACGGACAATATTATGGTTGGTGGAAAACTAGGATGCACGACTTCAACATGGCTGAAGATTCTGAGCTATGGGATATCATATGTGATAGACCCTTTTATCCCTACTAAGAACCTTGGCAACCCAGTTGTAGCCATTCCCGAGATGAGGAAGGAATTCAATGATGCTGATCGAAAGGCCATAGAGAAGAATTTTCGTGCAAAGAAAATTCTTGTTTGTGGGATAGGTCCTGATGAATACAACATGATATAGGCATGTCAATCAGTAAAAGAAATTTGGGAAGCTTTGTAGACAGCTCACGAGGGAACAACACAGAGGCGAAGGACTTGCAGACACTGACCATGGATGAACTTGTTGGAAACTTGTATGAGATGAAAAAGAAGAAGGACAATGAAAGAAGAGAGCTCGAAAGAGAAAAGAACCTGGCCCTCAAGACAGACTGCAATGACTCAAGTGGTGAAGATGGTGATATGGCTTACTTGACAAGAAGATTCCAGAAGATGGTTCGCAGGAATGAAGGCATTCCAAAAAAGGGAAGTTCTAGCAAGCCAAGAAACTATGACCTCTATCATAAATGTGGCAAGCCAGGACATTTCATCAAGGTTTGTCCTCTGCTAAAGCAAGTCCACTACAATAACAACTTTGACAAAGCAGCCAAGAGGAACCTGGTTCCTGATAAATGTTTCAATAGGAAAAATACCATTGACAATGTAGTAAAACAAGCTCTTGCTGCATGGGAAGACTCCTCCAGCGAATCTGAAGAAGAAAATGATCATGGTGACAGTTCAATGATGGTTGTGGAAAGTGAAGCAACTGAGTATGATTCAATATTTTCCTTGATGATGATGATGAAGATGATGACGCTGATGAGGTAAATTTTCTGGATGTTCAAAGAAATCTGAAATCTTATTCTCTAAAAAACTCATATCATTGGCAAATGTGTTAATTGATGCTTATCACAGTCTTATAAATAATAAAGATACTTTGACTGTAGAGTTAGAAGAAGCAGAACAGACCAGAGATGACCTAGTAGTTGTTGTAAAAGAAACAATTGAGAACTTGAAGAAAGATAAGGATGCCTTAGATAAAAAAAATTGCAAATGTAGAGCAAGAGAGAGATGACCTAATAGTTGTTGTGGTAGACCTAAAAGAGACCATTGAGAGTGTAAGCAGGGAAAAAATATCTTAATTGAGAGAGTTGCTAGCATTGAGCATGAGAGAGATGACCTACTAGTGGTGGTAATGGATTTGAAGGAAACAATTGGAGAACTTAAAATAGAGAGTAGGCCCGAAAACTCTCAAAAAGGAAAGGAAGTTGCAATCGAGGCACACATTAAGCTTGAAAGTGAGTTAAATTTAGTGAAGTCTAGTCTGTGTGTTGAGCTTAAGAAAAACAAACAACTTCAGGAAGAACTAGGTAGAGTGAAGATAGATCATGAAAAATCACTCAAGTGGACATGGTCCTTTGATTCAATCACTTCCATGTACACCAGCAATGGGGGAAACAGGTAGGGGATTAGGTTTCAAAGGAAAAAAATTCCCTACAATCCTCATAGCAAGTATGCTACTGTACCTGACAATTGGCTTTGTACTCACTACAGTAACAATGGGCACCTTAAAGAAAACTGTAAGGACAGATTTCAGTCATAGCATAAAAATAAATCTTTTGCTGAAAAAGTAACTACTGATAGAGAACCTGGTCCCTCATGTAAAAAACACATGATACCTGCATGTACTATGTGAACGGGTTGAAGTACAGCTTGCTAAGCATTTCCCAAATACGTGACAAGGGAAACAAGGTGGTATTTGTGTAAAACAAATATGTACAATCCCAAACCTGGTGACTGGTGAGGTGGTGCTAGTGGCAAAAAGATACAAGAATATCTATGTAGCTGATTTTGAGTCTCTAAAGAATGGTGATCTAAGCTGTCTAAGTGTTGTTGATGATGATATTGAATTATGGCACAGGAGGCTGGGTCATGCAAGTTTCACGTTGCTGAACAAGTTAGCCAGGAAGGACCTAGTTTGTGGTCTGCCCAAGTCAAGCTTCAAGGATCACAAAGTATGTGATGCATGTGTAAAAGGAAATCAAGTCAGATCCTCATTCAAGCCCAAAAAGGAAGTCAACACCTCAGCCACTTGATCTTCTTCATATGGATCTATGTGGACCAATGAGAGAGACAAACAGAAAAGAAAGAATATATATCTTTTTGACAGTGAATGACTACTCCAGGTTTACTTGGACTCTATTCCTCAGAACCAAGGATGAGATCTTTCAATTAATTTTGGCTTTTGTCAAGAAGATCTAAGTGTAGATGGAAATAAATGCGGCTTGCATCAAATCAGATCATAGGATAGAGTTGATAATGCCAGATTCGAAGTATTGAAAGTGGGATTATTCAACTTCTCATTTCTAAGAACACGACATCAAATGGAATTGTGGAAAAGAAGAACAGGACACTTGAAGATTTGGCGTGGTCAATATTAATTGATAGAGGGATTGCAAATATCTTCACCAAAGTTGCTAACTCATTTGAGGATATTTGGGTGCAATTGTTATGTTCTAAACAATGGCAAGGATCAACTTTGAAAATTTGATGCTAAAAGATATGAAGGAATCCTCCTGATTTACTCGTCTCAAGAGGGAACATAAATACAAATCAAGATGGAGAACCCTTATTGATTCCAGCGAGGAACCTGGTCCCACGACTATAACAACAAAAGCTAAAAATCGAGTTATTAATGCCGTTCAAAGTATGGCACCTGGTTCCTCGACCTGCAGATCAAGCCATTATAGGAACCAAGTTGGTACTCTAGAATATTGATAAGTCAGTATAAGTACATCTAGGAGTTGTTGAAAAAGGTTTGACATAGAAGCAACACAAGTCATCAATACCCCCACTGCCACAACTACATGCATAGACATGGATGAACCTGGTTCTCCTGTAGATCAAACCATGCATAGAGACATCACTGGATTACTCATGTATCTCACTACAAGAAGGCCAGACATCGTGTTCAGAGTAGGGTTATGTGCAAGGTTCCATTCAAATCCAAAGGAGTCTCATCTGAAGGTTGTTGAAAGAATTTTGAGATATCTTAAAGGAACACATGACATGGTTCTCTACTATCCGTCAAGTAATGATTCAGCCTCATTTGGTATGTTGATGTTGATTATGCAGATGGATAGGAAAGCACATGTGAAATAGGACATTCTCTAGGTTCATGTCTTATCTCATGAGGTTCAAGGAAGCAAAATTCAATGGCACTCTCAACAGCTAAAGCAGAATATGTATAAGCCGCCTCATGTTGTGCTCAAATGTTGTGGATCAAGCATCAAATTGGAAGACCTTGGGGTATACGCTAATTGTGTACCACTCTTGTGCGACAATACAAGTGCTCACAATCATGACTAAAACAGTCCAACTCAAGAGGGCCAAATACATTGATTGTTGAAGATCAAGTTGCTGACATCTTTACCAAAGCCCTAAGAAGAAAATATTTTGAGAAAAATTGCTTAGCATTGGGGTTGATAAAACCCAACTTAGGACCTAGTTCCCCATGATTGGTTATGAAAGTCATATACAGGTAAAAGTTAGCTAAAGTATTTTCTGGCAAAGTCTAACTCATTTCTATTCCGTTACAAGTAGACACGCATGATAACTACAGAGCAGTTGTTGTAGTGCATACTGGTAAAAAGGGGTAAATTCACTTGCAAGACCTATCAGGGAACCTGGTTTTCTTAATATAGGTTAGTAGATTCTTTGTTCTCTCATGCACAATTTAAAATGGACAAAAATAATGCCACATCATCAGCGTGTCAGTTTTTTTACGTTGTGTCTTTTCATCCAAAGCATCTCACCTGCTCTAAATGATACAACTCCCCAAGAAAAATATGTCTCCATTTCAGAACCGGTCCCTCATCATAAATAAGTATATCAACATCACAACCCTTCACTTCCAAATTCAAAACCTTCACTTTGTCTTCTCTCTTCTCAATCCACAAACCCTTTGAGTAAAACTTCACCATGTCTGAAAATCAAGTAACCCCCAATGTACCCGACAGTTCTCTTAGTTAGTCCACACCAGTTAGAACTCCAACGGTAGACTCCTCCCTCATCACAACCACCAGTCCAAACCCTAAAACAGAGTCTCCTCCACACTCCATTCCCTCTTATATCCACTCCGATTCTATTCCTTATCACAGTCAAGAGAAGATGACTCCGAGCAAGTATGAGAATGCATGTCCTCCTCTAGTCTTACCGGTCAAACAGAGTGAACAGGGTGAATAGGAGGACTTGGTTCAAAGAAAAAAATCAAGAAACATCAACTCTCTCCATGTATGAGCCCTCTAGTGAAAATTCAATGTTCAGTCATGAAAAGGCTGAGACAACCATGACAGGTTGCGATTCGACATGCATCACTCCTCCTTCTGTTGAAATTTCCATAGAACCACAATAAGATGAGGGAATAGAAAATATGCTCTTCATTGCTTCATAAGGGGTTGTTGTAGAGGAAGGTGGAGGAGGTTATGAGTCTCAAGGGGAAGAGCCTCAATCTCTAAAGAAAGGGGAGCACTTGTACCATTTGAACAATTGACCCAAGATGATACTACTGGGGTCCCAAGTGATGAACCTAGTCCCTTCGCGGAGGATCTAGGTCAGGGGTCATCTCCTCATGTCAGTATTGATCCTTCTACTTCTCCCCACCGCTATGTTGAGTCTCTGAATATGGTGGTGCCTGAGATGAAGTCTGCTAGTGAAGAATACACAGATGATTTGGCGATTACTAGTTTTATTAGGTCTTTGAGCAAGCTAGTTGCAGCTCTAGAGCCAACCCCTAAGAGACCCACTACACAGTTGCACCAAAAGGAGGCTCTGGAGTCTGCTCTTAAGAAGAGTCAAAAGGGAAAGAGAAAGAAAAGGCTGGTAAAGGATGGAAAAACTGTGCATGAAAAGGTCGTCCCTATGGTAATTATGGATGAGGAAGCAGAAGATAAACCTAGTTCCTTGACCCACAAGTCCTCTAAGCAGAAGCACTCTCACTCTCAATCAAAAAGACACGCTTCTACAAGTGTTGAAAGTCCTTCCAAGAGTGTTGATGCTGCTTCCAGTGAAATGTTGGTGCAAAATTCTGGTGACAAGACAGTGAAAGAGAGTGGTGACAAGTCTGATGATGAAGAAGTGGTAGATTTTGATATTATCTTAGGCATGGATTGGTTATTTCCACATTATGCTATTCTTTATTGTCATGCCAAGACCATGACACTGGCTATGCCAGGCTTACCATGATTAGAGTGGAGGGGTACCTTATATTACTCTCCTAATAGAGTTATTTTATTTATTAAAGCTCAACGAATGGTTGAGAAAGGGTGTGATGCATTTCTAGATTATGTGAGAGATGTCAGTATTGATAAACCTACAGTTGAGTCAGTACCAGTAGTGAGGGATTTCCCTGATGTGTTTCCAGTTGATCTTCTAGGCATGCAGCCCGACAGAGATATTGACTTTGGTATTGATTTGTTGCCGGGCACTCAGTCCATCTCTATTACTCCTTATTGTATGACCCCTCCTGAGTTAAAGGAGTTGAAGGAACAATTATATGAATTGCTGGATAAGGGCTTCATTTGACCCAGTGTGTCACCTTAGGGTGCTCATGTCTTGTTTGTGAAGAAAAAGGATGGTTCTATGCGAATGTGCATTTATTATTGCTAGTTGAACAAAGTCACAGTGAAGAAAAAATATCATTTGCCTTATATTGATGACCTATTTGATTAGTTGCATGGTGCCAGAGTTTTTTCCAAGATTGACTTGCATTCAGGTTATCATTAGTTGAAGATTCGGGAGCCAGATATCCCAAAGGCTGCTTTCAAGACTCGGTATGGTCATTACGAGTTCCTGGTGATGTCATTTAAGCTGACCAACGCCCCAACAACATTTATGCAATTGATGCATAGTGTATATCGGCACTATCTTGACTCATTCATCATTGTCTTTATTGACGACATTCTGGTGTACTCCCGGAGTCGGGAGGATCATGAGCAACACGTGAGGACTGTGATTTAGACCTTGAGAGAGAAGAAATCATATGCAAAGTTCTCAAAATGTGAGTTCTGGTTATATTCTATGGCATTTTTGGTCACGTGGTGTCGAGTGAAGGGATCAAGGTGGATCTGAAGAAGGTGGAAGCATTGCAAGGTTTGCCCAGACCATCCTCAGCTATCCAGAGTTTTCTTAGTTTGGCAGGGTATTACCATCGATTTGTTGAGGGATTCTCATCTATTATAGTACCTATGACCAGGCTGACCCAGAAAAGTGCTCCGTTCAAGTGGACAGAGGAGTGTGAGGAGAGCTTTCAAAAGCTCAAGATAGCTTTAACTATAGCCCCAGTATTGGTATTATCTACAGGTTCGGGGTCTTATACTATTTATTGTGATATGTCGCGAGTTGGTCCCAGTGCGGTGTTGATGCAGGACTGTAAGGTGATTGCCTACTCGTCCAGACAGCTGAAGGTGCATGAATAGAACTATCCTGTCCACGACCTTGAGTTAGCAGCTATTGTTCATGCCTTGAAGATTTGGAGCCACTATTTGTACAATGTCCCTTGTGAGATATACATTGATCACTGGAGTTTGCAGCATCTGTTCAAGCAGAATGATCTTAACTTGCATCAGCAGAGGTGGTTAGAGTTGCTTAAGGCTTATGATATCACTATTCTATACCATTCCGGGAAGGCCAATGTGGTGGCCGATGCATTGAGTCGCAGGGCGGGGAATTTAGGGATCTTAGCATATTTTCCAGCATCAGAGAGGCTATTGGCACTGTATTTTTAAGCCTTAGCCAACCAGTTTCTTAAATTAGATATTTCCGAGCCGAGTCGAGTTTTGGCTTGTGTGGTCTCTAGTCTTCTCTTTATGATCGTATTAGGGAGTGTCAGTATGATGACCCCCATTTACTCATCCTTAAGGACACGGTTCAGCACGGTGATGCTAAGGAGGTCACTATTGGGGACAATGGTGCATTGAGGATGCAGGATAAGCTATGTATGCCCAATGTAGACATATTGCATGAGTTGATTCTTTAGGAGGCTCACAGCTCGCGGTACTCCATTCATCTAGGTTCCATGAAGATGTATCAGGACTTGAGGTAGCATTATTTATGGCGTAGAATGAAGAAGGACATAGTGGAATATATAGCGCAGTGTTTAAATTGCTAGCAGGTGAAGTATGAGCATCAACGGCCAGGTGGATTGCTTTGAGAAGTTAGCGATTCCGGAGTGGAAATGGGAGCGGATCACTATGGATTTCATTGTTGGACTCCCACGGACTTAGTGGAAGTTTGATGCAGTTTGGGTGATTGTAGATAGGCTGACCAAGTCAGCTCATTTCATTCCTGTGATGACTGCCTATTCTTTCGAGCAGCTGCTCGAGTTTATATCCGCAATATTGTCACACTTCATGGTGTTCTGGTATCTATCATCTCTGATCAGGGTACGCAGTTTACATCACGATTTTGAAGGGTCATACAGTAGGATTTAGGTACTCGGATGGAGTTGAGCACAGCATTTCACCCTCAGACAGATGAATAGTCCGAGCGCACATTTCATATTCTATAGGATATGATGTGTGTGTGATGGAGTTTGGAGGTTCTTGGGGTTAGTTCTTGCCACTAGTGGAGTTTGCCTACAATAATAGTTATCAGTCTAGCATTCAGATGGCACCGTATAAGGCTCTATATGGTAGACAGTGTCGGTCCCTAGTTGGTTAAATTGAGTCGGGCGAGGCTAGATAATTTGGCAGAAACTTGGTTTAGGACGCTTTGGATAAGGTTAAGGTGATTCAGGATAGACTTTGCACATCCTAGTCCAGACAGAAGAGTTATGTGGATCGGAAGGTTTGTGATGTTGCATTTATGGTTGGAGAGCAGGTCTTGCTCCGAGTTTCGCCTATGAAGGGCGTTATGAGGTTCGAAAAGAAGGGAAAGTTGAGACCAAGGTCCATTGGTCCACTTGAGGTGTTGCAACAACTTGGGGAGATTACTTATAAGCTTGACTTACCTCCCAGTCTAGCAGGAGTTCATCCAGCATTCCATGTTTTTATGCTCTGGAAGTATCACGATGATCCATCTCATGTGTTAGATTTCAACTTAGTCCAGTTAGACAAGGATCTATCTTATGTTGAGGAGCCAGTGGCTATTTTGGACAGGCAGGTTCGAAAGATAAAATCAAAGAACATTGCTTCGGTGAAAGTTCAGTGGAGGGGTCAGCCGGTCGAGGAAGCGACATGGGAGACCAAGCAGGATATGCACAGTCATTATCCTCATCTTTTCACTACTTCAGGTATCTCTCTATGCTCGTTTGAGGACGAACGATTATTTTAAGAGGGGGAGGATGTAACGACGCGGCCAGTCGTTTGAGAGTAATATCCCCTATTCAATATTAACTACTTCTCGCGTATCTTTTTATGCTAATGTGACTTCCCAGGAGGTTTTGTTTTAGTTTTTGGAGTGTTTTGGGACACTTAGTCCCTAAACGGAGGCCTAAGTCTTAGTATTTGGACCATAGTCGAAATTATATGGAGACGACTCCAGAATGGAGTTCCTTCAATTCCGTTAGCTCCGTTGGGTGATTTTAGGGTTATAAGCGTGTCTGAATTGTGTTTTGGAGATCCGTAGCTGATTTAGGCTTGAAATGGCGAAAGTCGAATTTTTGGAGATTTTGATCGGTAGTGAAATTTTTTATATAAGGGTTGGAATCTGATTCCGGAAGTTGGAGGAGGTCCGTAATGTTGAATATGACTTGTGTGCAAAATTTGAGGTCATTCGGATGTGGTTTGATAGGTTTTGGCATCGGTTGTAGAAATTTGAAGTTTCAAGTTCTTTAAGTGTGAATTGGAAGGTGATTCGTGATTTTAGCATTGTTTGATATGATTTGAGGGCTCGACTAAGTTCGTATGGTATTTTAGGACTTGTTGGTATATTTGATTGAGGTCCGGGGGGCCTCGGGAGTGTTTCGGATGCTTAACGGATTGAAATTGTACTTATGCAAATGACTGAAGTTTCTGGTTTCTGGTGTTTTTGCACCGCAGGTGCGGGATCGCACGTGCGGAGAGTCAAGTGTAGAAACGAAAAATAGAGGAGTTGCCAGGGGTCGCATGTGCAAGGTTAATTTCACATCTGCGATGCCCACAGATGCGTTAGAGTATTCATAGGAGCGGTGAAGGACCACAGAAGCGGACATGGGTCCGCAGGTGCGCACACGCAAGTGCGACCCTTTGATCACAGAAGCGGATGCTGAATTTTAAGTGGAATGTGCACCTCCGATGGCAATTTCCGTAGGTGCGGCGAAGCAAGTGTGATGCCAGATCTGCAAATGCGGAAATAACTAGGCAGAAAAGAGAAATTTGAAGGTTTGATTCCCATTTCGATTTTGGGACTTTAAGAGCGCGGTGTTAGGCAATTTTTCGAGGTTTCTTCAATAAGATTGTTGGGGTAAGTGATTCTAACTCGGATTTCATGAATCAATTGCTATTTTCATCTTCTAATTAGGGATTTGAGTTGGAATTTTGGGGGAAAATGGTAGAAACTTCATAGACTAAAATTTCGAGTGATTCTTGTATGGTTAGACTCATGAGTGAATGTGTGTTCAAATTTTGTGACTTTTACCCGATTCCAAGGCATGATCCCAGGGAGGCTATTTGAGGCAATTTTTTAATTTCTTTCTTTAGCTTGATTTCATTAGCTAGATTAGTTTTTTGTAGTCATATTTATGATATGTAATTGATTTCTTCTCGATTTGGTCCACTCGGAGTCAGATATTCGTGGAAAAGGCATTGTTACCGATTGATTTGAGCTTGGTTTGAGGTAAATGATTTGTCTAACCTTGCGTGGGGAAACTAGCCTTAGGATTTGGTACTATTTTGATATGTGAGCACCGTGTACGTGAGGTGACGAGTATGTACGCGGGCTAATTGTTGTGAAAACCCGATTTCTACTGAGTAATAACCTGTCTTCTTCCTATTTGAGTTATATCAGCAAGTGTATTATCCTGTTAGCTTAGAATAGCATGTCCACTTGCCTTAATTGTTTATCTGAACTCTGTGTAGCATGTTTAAAGAATTTCATGCTTCCTTGACTTGAACTTAGTCTAAACTGTAGGTTCTCTTGCTGTAACTGTTATTTCCATTGTTTGAGCTGCATATTTACTTTAGGACTACGGAATGGTATTTTGGGAGAATCCTATGTCTTGTATATTTACTTTGGGACTGCGGAACAATATTCCGGGAGATCCCCCTGTACATTTATGTTTGGGACTACGAGACGATATCTTGGGAGATCACCTATTGTTATCTTTATGTACTGAGTTGATACCTTTCTATGATTTCATTCTTAATAAATTTGGTCTTTATTTTACAGCGATATTTCATTCTGTCTTGTTTTTATTATATATATACGAGTAGGTCCTTGACCTAACCTCGTCACTACTTGACCGAGGTTACGCTTGGCACTTACTGGGTACCGTTATGGTGTACTTATGCCCTTTTCTGCACATGTTTTCATGTGCAAGCCTAGGTACCTCTTACCAGCCTCGAGTTTAGTTGCATGATTGTTGTTTTTCAAGAGACTTCAAGGTACATCTGCCCGTGTCCGCAGAACTTGGGAGTCCCCCTCTATCCCTTTATGTTCATTCTTCCCTTATTTCCTTAAACACTGATGTATAGAACAGTTATAAATTCTTAAAAGCTTGTGACTTACGGTGTTTCGGGTATTAGGAGAGTTGTATATATTTCGGGAGTTAATTATTGTATATGCTGAGCGGCATCTCAAATGTTTTATTTAAGTTATATGTTACTGTTAGTTGTAAATTTTTATGTTATTCATTTTATTTCTGCAAAGTGTTAGGCTTACCTAGTCGTAAAGACTAGGTGCCGTCACGACAACAAACGGAGAGAGAATTTGGGTCGTGACAAATTGAAATTGAGCAATTTTGAAGTTTGAAAAGAGATTTTCAACTACAGATGTCACACCAAGAAAGAGGAAATTTTAGAAGGTTGAAAAGAAATTTTCAACTACAGATGCCACACCAAGCAAGAGGAGGAAAAATTCAAAACTCACGACAAAGAGTATTAGACGCAACGATGGAAGCGAACAAACACTTGTATGATGTTGATCCTCAAGAAGACTTCGTAAAATAGTGAAGGCTTGATAGGAAGAGAAAGAGAAATTGCAGGCAAAACAGTAAAAGTTGAAAGCTGGATTTGTCTACGAAAGAGCAAATGAAGAAGAGAATCTGATTACTACCGAGTAGCTTCTGAAAATTCAATAATAACGAAAGAACGACCGTAAATACCATCAAGCTCCGAATTGGTAGAGCTTTAACTCACAGAGGAGAGGGTCAAATTGGCAAAGCGTAAGCAGGAATTTTGAAATCCCGATGTTACCCCTATTCGTACACCCCAACTTCACATATTTGTACACTTCAACTCTCATTTCTAAATAATAGTAATAAGGAAAAATACATAACTTACCCTCTTGAACAATTTCTATTACACATTTTTTATGAATGAAAATTAATTTACATGCCCAACCTTTTCAAAGTGTGCAAAATACACACCACTTTTACTACATAGAAAACGCGTGCATAACAAAAAGATAAAGAGTGTGAACACTTAAAAACAAAAATTTCAATCCATGTTTAAGTGCAATGTGTCACTTTTAATTATGTCTTTATTTCTTAAATTATTTGGCCCCAGAACCCTACCCCCCTCGCTTCTCTTCTTCTTCCTCATACACTATCCCCCTTTTTTAAATTCTTTTACACATAATTTTTACTGACACTTTCCACATTTACTCTATCAGTTTGCCACCAAATATGATCACACTAGCATGTCACACCCTTTTTTCACCTTAACAACCCTCTTTAAAATAATAAACATATTTTTGAAGCTCAAAAGGGTTTTAATTATGAAAAGTGACAAAAGATTGTGTTTTAAAAGATATTTTAGAGTCATCACCTGGCATTAGATTTCGATGTGCCTGGTCACCGTCTAAGAATAACTTTTCTTTCAAAATACGTTTGACTCTAAAACTGACTGCACCAGAGATTCTAGATAAGGGGGTTTCTTTGACTCGGGGAGAAGGTGTTAGGCATTCTCCGAATCACGTGAAGATCACGGTTGATTACATGATCAAATTGGCTTTTAAGAATACTCTAGTTGAGGTAAAACACACAAAAAAAGGTTCAAGGTTGTCCCCACCTAAATAAGAAGAAAATAAGAGGCAAATAAAATAAAAGTAAAAATACTACGGCTCTTCAGTGTCGTCACATCTTTGGCCTCCAATTGCATTCAAATCAGGGCATACCCCGGATAAAAATATATGCAAACTCTAAGGGGCAAACCCTGAATATACACTAAAAGAAACAACCTCTCACATCGAGTGAAATAAAAAACGAGATCTAAAATTTGCCTACCTGAGTATTTACAGCCTAAGCATGCTTCTAATGTTAATATTACAAAATTAAAATAAAAGCATGAAAAATTTTCTAAGCCTAATCTTTTTATATTTATGTTATTTTGGTATCCAATCCCAACCCAAATTTAAATGTTCCAGAGTCCAACTCTTGGTCGTGATTCCCAATGAACAAACATAGTCCAATTAACCTCTACTTAGATTCACGTTCCTTAATTGGTTAAGCACAAACAGGCATTGGAACTAGATCAACGATACATCAACATCAAAATCAGTAAAACTATTAAAGTCACAATCAAAATGTGCTAATAGCAGAAAGGAAGAGGGATAGAATTTGACCTTCAATAAGTAAGAACTTTTACAATATTAAGATGAACCTCCAATTTATTTACAGCAATGTCAAATTCTGGCAACTTGAACTCAACCAGAAACAATGGACAACACTTAGATCGGAATCAACGAACGGCTACCTCGACTAGGCAACAATCGGATCCAAAATTGAAACCGTGGATAGCAAAGCAACCTTGAATTTCAACTAACTCCATGATTGAAAACCACAAATACAAATTGAAATATTTTTTCTGTATTTTCGAGTTTGAAATCAAATTGAAATTAGATTGGACTAAATTTTTATCAAAGAACTAAAATGACAAATCAGAAAGAGAGGTTTCCAGAAACCAAAACCAAGATTTAGTTTTCTTTTTCAATTTTTCATTTTCCCGTCTTCTTTTGTTTGTTGTGTCCTTCTATATTTTTTGCCATTTTTTCTTTTTTTTCTGGAAACTACCACGAGAGGCAAGGTGAAAACTGGGAGTATCAATTGAGATTTGGGAACCACTAGCAGCGGCGATCGAATTTTTGAAGGGTTGGGGTTGTCGTCTCTCGATGGTGTATGGCTATGAGTATAAGGGCGGCAGTAGGTGAAGAAGGGTTAAAGGTGGTAGCTATCCTAGTGGGGTGGGGCGGCCGAGAGGTGTCTCTAGGGTTCGATTTATTTTGTGAAAGATGGAGTTTATATATTATGGGTTAGGAGGATATGGACCATTGGATAAAGATAGATGAATGTCTGGGATTAAAGGAGGGGTTTGATAGGTGAGAAAAGGGTTTGGGCTAAAAGAGATTGGGGAAGAACGGGCCTTCGTTTTGCTAGGCCATTAAAATCTTAAAATGATCTCCCAATTGGCCCAATTTCGGGTTATTCAACTCTTAGAAAACTAAAAATTCATTAACTAAAAATCCAAACCTTCTCCTAAAATAATTTAAAGTACTTATAAAAATATAAGATTACTTTTAGTTAATTAAAAAAGACTAATAAAACTAAATATTAAAGTAAAACTGTTTTTGGTATTTTTTAAGATTATATAAAAATAGAAGTAGAGAAAAAGTTAAAAATCCTAGTAAAATAGTATGACTACTAGAACATTAATGAAACTATTTTTATGTTTTTTTAAAAAAGATCATACTAAATAAAAATAGGTGAAAATAGTATTACTACAAAAAATACTAATTAACCTTAAATTAAATAGACTTGAGACTATTTTTGTGTTTTTGATTTTTTAAAATACTAAAATAGACCAAATAAAATAAAAATAATATATTAGAATCCTAAAAAAATTAAAATAACTCAAATAAATATTTAAAATATGCGAAACTACTAATATAGCTTGAAGACTTGGTGGGTCAGAAATTACTTGCTTATAGTTGTCTCTCTTTGCTTGGAAACACAAAGTGTTTTTGAGCAAAGAAACAAGTAAGCGATGTAATTAATTTACGACCCGACACTTATTCAAAAGAAAATAGAGATGAATAAAAAATTATGACCGAGCCCTGGTATCTGAGCTGCTTAGATATCCTTGTCTATAAAGGAATCAGACCACGTGTAGTTCATAAGAGAATTAAGTGATAGAGTATGTGGAGAGGATAAGAGAGTCGAGTGAGGTACCATTTGAAGCTCCGATTTGCGGTCCCTGCCATTACATCATAAATTAAAAGCAGAACTTACAGCAAAAATAAAAGAAATATGATCTTATCTACTTTTTTTCTTTAATCTTCCTTGAATCTCCACTTGATCCTTAAACATGAAACTAGAAATTCACCATATTCTTCAAGTGGGCATCCTGCTAACTTGAACTTGAAGAAAACTGGAAGTTGACCCCGTTCTTCAGGTGGGCATCATGCTTGCACTTGAAATAAAATTGAACTTGGAGTAGACTTGAGCTTGCAGATCTTGTTCTCCAGGCGGGCTCATGCTACTTCTGATTTGAACTAAAAAACTGGAAGTTTCCTCTATTCTTCGGACGGGATCCTGCTGCTTCTGACTTAAACTTGAAAATGAAAGTATACCTTGTTCTTCAGGCAAGCACCTAATGCTTCTGACTTGAACTGGAAAGCTGACCGTGTTCTTCAAGTGCGCTTCTGGTACTTCTGAATTGAATTGGAAATTGATAGTTGACCCTATTCTTCAGGCGGGCTCCTGGTGCTTCTGACTTTGTAACGACCCGGCCGGTCAATTTAAGAATTAATGCCCCGGTCCCCTATTAACTGCTTTCCCCGTGTTTGTTTCTACTATTTTGATTCGCCGAAATGTTTGGTTTTGAGTTTCGGAGTATGTTGGGACACTTAGTCCCTAAATGAGAGCTTAAACTTTAGAATTTGGACCGTAGTCGGAGTAGTGTGAAAACGGCCTCGGAATGGAATTTTGTCAATTTTGTTAGCTCCGTTAGGTTATTTCGGGCTTAGGAGCGTGTTCGGATTGTGTTTTGGAGGTCCGTAGCTTATCTAGGCCTGAAATACCGAAAGTCGAATTTTTGAAGTTTTCGGTTCGATAGTGAGATTTTGATATCGGTGTCAGAATGGGATTCCGAAAGTTGGAGTAGCCCCGTAGTGTTGAGTGTAATGTGACTTGCAAAATTTCAGTCATTCGGACGAGGTTTGATAGAATTTTTGATCGAAAGCAAAATTTGAGAGTTTTTGGAGTTCTTAGGCTTGAATCCATTGTTTAATTGGTGTTTTGACATTGTTTTGAGCATTCCGAAGATTGGAAAAAGTTTGAATGATATTTTAGGATTGGTTGGCATATTTGGTTGAGGTCTCGGGGGCCTCGGGTGTGTTTCAGATGCTCAACGGGTCATTTTTAAAACATAGAAATTGTAGAAAAATGTTGCAGCAGTCAATTCTAGTTTCCTTTTTTGCATTTGCGAGTGGGGTCTCGCATTCGCGAAGAGGAGCTGGGGCTGGTGAGGAATTAATGCTTCGTGTTCGTGAAGTTTCTCTCGCGTCCGCGAAGATGGGAAGTCTTATACCTACGTGTTCGTGGTGGTGTTCCCGCGTTCGCGTAGGAGGAGGAGATTGTGCACCGTGTTCGCGACCTGGGCATCGCGTTCGCGATGAAAGAAAGTTGGACCAAGCAAAGTTGTGCTTCGTAAATGCGAGGGTCCTTCCGCGTTCGCGAAGAAGGAAATACCTGGGTAGAATGTTTAAGTTCAAAATTGAGGGTTTAGCCATTTTTTAGCGAGGTTTTGAGGGATTCTCAGAGATATTGATTGGGTAACGATTCTTAACTCCTTTTTGCTTGTAACCCATTAATCTAAACATCAATTTCATCATTTAATTTCGGAATTTATATGAAAATTGGGAGAAAGTTCTTAGACAAAAAATTCATGCTTTTATTGGGGATTTGACACTGGATTTGGATAATTTTTGGTATGGTTAGACTTGTGAGAGTATGAGGATTCTGAAAATGTAAATTTTACCCGATTCCGAGACATGGGCCTGAGGGACATTTTGGTCATTTTACCTAATTTTGCGTATTAGCTTAAAATTTGTTTGTAGAATCAATTACTTGAAGTGTTATTTACATTATGCAATTGAATTGAATAGATTTGGGCCATTTGGAGTCGAGTACTGTGGCAAGAATGTAGTTTCAGGTTGATTTTGAGCCGGTTCGAGGTAAGTGGTTTTCCTAACCTTGTGTTGGGGAAACTCCCCTTAGGATTTGGTATTATTAATATTTGAAATATTTTGTACGTGAGGTGACGAGTGCGTACTTGTGTTAATTGTTGAAAAATCCGATTTTTCTTTAAGTAATTTTAATTGTGTTTCTTTTTCCTGTTTATACTACTTGCAATTTAAGCATGTTGTGAGCTTAGGGAAGCATGTCTAATTGACTTAATTGCTTTACTTTCTCAAACTGCCTTATTTGGATTATGTGCAGCATGATAGGCTAGAAATACCTATTTTACCTTGGTATGGAATTTGAATTGAACTGTGTATTCTTCTTGTTGTTGCTGTGTGTTTACTTTGGGACTACGGGACGGTATCCCGGGAGATCCCCCTGTATGTTTACTTTGGGACTACGAAACGGTATTCCGGGAGATCCCCCTGCACATTTAAATTGGAACTACGGGATTACACCCGGTAGATTCCCTCTTTACTAGGTATTTACATTTGGAACTACGGATCGGTATTCGGAGAGATCCCCTCGCATTATGAGTTGGACTACGGGACGGTATCCCGGGAGATCCACTGGATATTTATATTTGGGACTTCAGGACGATATCCTGGGAGATCCTCGGTTGTTATTTCTGTGTTGAGCTGTATTTCTCTCCATGTTTACTTTGCTTCTGTAGTAGTTGTTGCTGCTCTTTCTATTCTATGTTACTCCTTACTGTTGCACTTATTATACTGTCTTATTTTTACACTGTTACACCTTGTATTTCATTTAACCTCAGTAGGGCCCTAACTTTCCTCGTCACTGCCCGACCGAGGTTAGGTTTGGCCCTTACTGAGTACCACTATGGTGTACTCATAACCTTTCTGTGCATGTTTTTCATGTGCAGATCCAGGTACTTCCACTCAGTCTTATCATCCTTGAGGCGAGGCACTTCTGTAGAGACTTCGAGGTATATATGCCGCGTCCACAGATCGAGGAGTCCCTTTCTATCATTCTGTAATAGTATAGCCCTTCAGTATTTTCCTTTTTGTTAGACATTTCTGGAGTTAGAGCTTCTTATATATCTCTTAGCTTGTGATTCATGAGGTTTCGGATTTTGGGAAGTGTTAGGTTGGGATTCTTATACTGTTAGGTGCCAGGCGGCATCTTAAACACTATTTCATGTTGTTATTTTGACTTTACATTATTTTCTTTTCGTAAATTGTTTCTTTTCGGCATATGTTAGGCTTACCTATTCGTAGAGACTAGGTGCCGTCACGATAATTCACGGAGGGCGAACTGGGTCGTGACAGACTTGACCTTAAAAATTGAAAATTAACCCTATTCTTCAGGCGAGCTTCTATTGTTTGGACTTGAAATGAACTTGAACTTGAAGTAGGCTTGCGCTTGTAAACCTGCATCTTCAGGTGAGATCCTACTTCTTAAACTCGAAAATTGAAAGTTGTCCCTATTTTTCAGGAAGGATCCTGTTGTCTCTAACTCAAACTTGAAAACTACAAGTTGACCCTGTTTTTCAGGCGGGCTCCTGATGCTTATCTGATTCGAACTTAAAAACCAATTTCTAAAGTATTGACATTGTTCTCCAGGTGGGTGCCTGCAATCAAAACGAACAAAATTTTCTACTCCAGTTTGTACTAGGAAGATTTGTGAGTTGTTAGCAAAACTGTAATTCACCTATGCTATTGATGAAGGATGCAGTGATGAGAGTAAAACTAAAGACTCGACTAGGATGTGCTTGTCCTGTAAGTAAAACTAAAAACGTAGACTAGGAAGTGCATCTCCTAAGAGTAAAATTGTCCTAAGGAAAATTAAAGAATAACGACTGAAGGAAACTAAAAACTGACCCTATTTTCTAGGCGGGATCCCTGAACTCAAGGAAATCTAAAAATTAACAACTTAAAGAAACTAAAAATATGACCTTATTCTCTAGGAGGGACACCTGAACTTAAGGAAAACTATGACTAACAACTTAAGAAAATTAAAAGCTGACCCTATTTTCCAGGTGGGACCCTTAAACTTAAGGAAAACTAAAGATTAACAACTTAAAGAAACTAAAACTGGCCCTATTTTCCAGGCGGGACTCCTGAACTAAGGAATGCTAAAGATTAACAACTTAAGAAAACTAAAAGTTGACCCTATTCTCCAGGCAGTACCCCTGAACTTAAGGAAAACTAAAGATTAACAACTTACGAAAATTAAAAGTTGACCCCATTCTCCAGGCGGGACCCCTGAACTAAAGGAAAACTAAGATTAACAACATAAGAAAACTGATATTGACCCCATTTTACAGGCGGGACACCTGAACTCAAGTAAAACTGAAGGCTAATAACTTAAGAAAACTAAAAACCGACCCTATTCTCTAGGTGGGACCTCTGAACTAAAGGAAAACTAAGATTAGCAACTTAAGTAAACTGAAGTTGACCCTATTCTACAGGCGGGACCCCTGAACTCAAGGAAAACTGAAGGCTAACAACTTAAGGAAACTAAAAACTGACCCTATTCTCTAGCAGTGACCCTTGAACTTAAGGAGAACTAAAGACTAACAACTTAAGAAAACTAAAAAATGACCCTATTCTCTAGACGGGACCTATGAACTAAAGGAAAACTAAGATTAACAACTTAAGAAAACTGAAGTGACCCTATTCTCCAAGCGAGACCCCTGAACTTAAAGAAATCTAAAGACTCTTCCGACTAGGGAGAATGCCTTGGAGGTACGATTATTCTCAATTAGGGAAAATGCCTAGGATGTAATGGTCTTCTAAAATAGGAAAAATTCTTGGGAGGTAATGATCTTCTAAACTAGGGGAATGTCTAGGAGGTAAAAACCTTCTCAAACAACTTTTGTGCTGACAAATTTGGGCACGACACCTGAAAAATTCAAGCTTCCAAGCTTTGATTTGGACATAGTATCCGTCCTTGTTTCAAACACAGAAAACTTGTGAGTTTAAAACATGGTGGTTGGTTTGTGGCCTTGACCTTGAGGGAGATTACTCCTACACTTGCCATGATCACTTTGATTTCAACTTGGAAGACCTTGCTTGTTATTGACTAACCACTTCTCTATCAACCCTTACCACGGAAAATACCTCTGATCCATTCAAGCCCAATAGCCTCTCTTTGTTGCATTGTGCTCATGAATTGACATTTACCGAACCTTTGCATTTCACATGAATCCTAAAGCACACCAATTATCACCAACACAGTTCTCATACTACTTTTTCCTGACTTATGCCACTTTAATGTGCTAGCCAGACTCTGCTTTATAAAATTGGAAAGCTTGTAATAAATTTTGAAGTCAGTTCTCACTTGTTCGAACAAAGCAGACTCAAAATAGGGCTTAAACAAAGCAAGATGAACATATTAAGGGGACAATAGAAAGAGATAATATCTAACCAGAGAGTTACAAAATGGATGTGGATACCAACTCTAATGACCATGACACACATTTTGGATTAATCGGCCTAATCTGTCCAGTAAGTCTAATTTTTAGTTCTTGTCATACCTTCAATATCTAGAATTGGGCTTCGATGATCCAAGTGTTGTGGAAGATTCACAATTCTCATTCGACTTGTGGTGCCCTAAAAGGTTTTCACCATTATGCCTCTCTCATTTTTTTCTTTCTCTCAACTCACTATCACCTTATGGTGCCCATGAGGGTTTTCATCAATAAGACTCTCTAATTTTCTTTTTCTTTTCATTTCCTCTAATTATGTAGATGACAAGGCATTAACCATGGTAAAAATATATGTTTCTGGCATGTCTAAATCGGCACTCTCAAAGATTATTTGGAAGGTCTTTTTGGACTTTAATGTGGCTTTTGGACAAGGTTAGAAAGAAAGGATATTATAAAGGCTCGAATTAAAACTAAGACAAAATAGGGTATACTTTACAACTTTTGGAACCGTCTTTTATAGAAAATAAAACTTCTGCACCCAATTTCTTGTGAAGTGAGAAATTTTAGAATCTTTAACTTGGTATGACTGAACACTAGAGTAAGGTTGCCTTTGTATCTTGTTTACACAAGAATCAAGTCGAACATAGTTCAAAAAAATACTTTCTTTATTTTTTCCATTTTTTCTTCTTTATCTCTTTTTTTTTCTTTTTTCTTTTTTTCTTTTTTCTTTTGGAGTGGACTTTTTAAAACAAACCTATGGGGACATGAACCTTTTTTAATGACTCAAACTTGACTCCAAAAGAGGGGAGGTCAAAGAAATCAACACAGTCTCAGAAGGGTACCGAAGGGTATAAAGTGTTTGGGTAGCTGAAAAGGGCCTCCCAATCTCTGAAAATGCAAAGTACAACACATGCAACTTGAGGATGAAAAATGAAGATCATGCACAATATTTTTTTTGCAGTATTGGCATTGATATCACAGATATGCCTTCAACCTTTCTTCAATGTCTTATCAAGTACAGAACTCGTATTGGGTGATTTCTTCTTCACAATGGGTGTCCTCTGTCAGTTTGGAGCAAAATCCCTTGGCTTTATCTTGTATCTTGAGATGCATTTTAACTCAAAGTTGCTTGCTTCAAATTGTCTGGTATGCACTCTATTATAACAAATTCTTGTCGTCCTCTTAACTTCCCAAACTATCTACCTCAGTTTTACACAATTCGGGGTTTAAATAATCTCAAAATGTTTAAACTTTTACTTATTTCATCAAATTCCTCTATATTGTCTTCAAAACATGTTTCTATCACGACCCTAAAATCGACCCGGTCGTGATGGCGCCTACCGTGAAACTAGGCCAGCATATACAACTCCCGAATTAACCATTTAATCAATAACAATCATTTTTAAGACTTTAATTAATCAGATATCTCATAATATAAGTCAAAATGAACAGTGCAGAATAAATACATAATCCTGACATCTGGGTGTCACAGGTCACGAGCATCTACTAAGGTCTGAATACAACAAAGAGTCTAAAAATGTACTAAATACAGTCTAAGGAAGACAAGAGGGAGAAAAGCAGTGTTGCGAACAACGAGCAGCTACCTCGCTAACTCCGATGACTCTGTCACTGAGTAATCAACACCCTCTACCGGGTTCAGAAATGCCTAAATCTGCACATAAGGTGCAGAGAGTAATGTGAGTACGCCAACTCAGTAAGTAATAAAAGTAAATGAAAGTTGAGCAGTAAGAAAACACGAAACCACGTTATAACACTAAAATAAATGTAGATCATTTCCAAAGCAGTACACAAATCATTTACCTCGTAAATCAAGCTTAGTTTCAGTAAAATCTTTTTAAAACAACTTTCAATGGTTTCAAACGAGTGATAAAACAGTGAGTATAAATGATAGGAAACGTAAAAAAACCCTCGGGCAAAACAAGTACCATAAACAACCCCTCGAGCTTAATATGAACAGAACTAGCCCCTCGAGCTACCTCAATATCACTAGTAATCAGCTCCTCAGGCATAATGTGAATCATGAACCGCCCTCTGGGAAAACATGGATAAAAAATAGCCCCTCGAGCAACAACATAAAAACAACAGCCCCTTGGGCTACATCATATCACTCACACTGGGTATCCGCATTCACAAGGGGTGTATAGACTCCGGGAGGGCCTTTTATGGCCCAAGCACAATAAAAAGCCATCTTGTGGCATAATCAAACAGGCTCTCGTCCTCATAACAAGCCACCTCTTGGTGTAACAAATCAGGCCCTCAACCTCATAATCATAAATCAGTACCATATTGCTGCGGTGCGCAGCCCGATCTCATAGTATCCTTACAACATAGGCCATCGGCCTCACTCAGTCAGAAATCTCTCATGCCACTTGGGCAACAGTAAAACATAATGCTCAACTCAAAATGTCAAAACGGAGTAAATATGGTTGAGTTATGAAAATAGTAGAATACACCATGATTGAGTATAAATATGAAATCAACACAGTGAGGAATAGTAGTAAAAATATCCTAAGGGTCCAAAACAGTTGGCACGAGGCCCAAATATGGCATTCAGCCCAAAACATGATAATACTTTACAAAATACAATGATATCAAACAATTTTTAATCAAATACGTGGTTTAATAGTCATACGGGACGGACTAAGTCACAATCCCCAACGGTGCACGACCCCACACTTGTCATCTAGCATGTGCGTCACCTCAAAGTAGCACAACGATGTGAAATTCGGGGTTTTATACCCTCAGGACAAACATTTACAATCATTACTTACCTCAATACGGTCCAATTTCTAGTCTGTGATGCCTTTGCCTCTCGACTCGGCCTCTAGATTCTCCAAATCTAACCAAAAACAGATTTATACCATCAAAATATGCTAAGGCAACAAAGCCCACTCGAAAATAACCAATTCACATCAAAATTCCCGAAATTGGCCAAACCCGACCCCCGAGACCATGTCTCGAAATTCGATAAAAATCATATCAATAGAATCCTTACACTCTCACGAGTTCGTACATACCAAGAATATCAAAATCGAACTTCAAATAGCCCCTCAAATACCCAAAAGAAATTCTCAAACTTTTCCTCCATTTTTCCCCAATTTCCACTCTAATTTCTCAAATTAAATGATACAATTCAAGACTAAATCATGGAATTAAACCAAATATGAGTGAAGAATACATACCCCAATTGCTCCACTAAAAATCTCCTCAAATTTCACCTTTTCCCGAGCTCTCTAATTGTTTTTGTGATATTAGACTTAAACCCTCGATTTTGAACTTGAACATTCTGCCCAGTTATTTCCTTCATCGCGATCACGAAGCACAAAAAGGACTGCCCCTCATAACAACCTTACGCGATTGCGGAACAACACATGCGATCGTGAAGCACTTCCTAGACAACTCACACGATCGCGACCATCCCCATGCGATCGCATAGAACATTACTTTCCACTTCTCACCAGCTCACTTGTTTCTACGCGAACGCGGCCTTGCCCACGCGTTCACGAAGCACAATTTTTCAACCAACCGCGATCGCGACCTGACCTCTGCGATTGCATAGAGAAATTCTTCACCCCTGCCCAACTGAGCCTACACGATCGCGAACACTCATATGCGATCGCGAAGAACAAAAATGCCTGCAACTGAAACCAAAAAATCTGCAACTTTGCAAACATGAACTTGATCCGTTTAACCATCCGAAACTCACCCAATGCCCTCGGGACCTCAACCAAACATGTCAACATATCCCATAACATCATTCAAACTTGTTCCAACCTTCAGAACTCTCAAAACAACATCAAAACACCAAATCATCATCGAATTCAAGCCTAAGAATTCCAAAAACTTCCAAATTTCGCTTTCGATCAAAAAGTCTATCAAACCTTATCCAAATGACCTGAAATTTTGCACACATGTCACAAATGACACAATGGACTTACTCTAACTTCCGGAATTCCATTCCGACCCCTATATCAAAATCTCACCTATCAACCGGAAAACACCAAAATTCCAATTTCGCCAATTCGCAACAAATTTTCGTAAGACAAAAAAAATAAACTGCAAAAAAATAATATGAAGAAAAAGTGATTTTATTGATAAATATTGGTGAGTACAATTCTATGTATCCCTTTATTCTTCTCTCTAAAATTCTCCATGATTCGAGGGCTTGAGAAGCGTCTTTCTCGAATGTATGATGATGCAGACCTCCTTGTGATGTATGTAATCGACAAGAACATCGAGCAACACTTTGTTGTTACGGGTTCATCTCCAGGAAGAACTCCATTTATCACTCCTTTGTCAAAGAACTAAGCACTTGATGATTGATCTCTCTGTTTGTGGATGCCTTCACCAATTACAGAGTGTTCTTCACCAACTCTGAATGTCCTATGACGACCCGGCCAGTCGTATCATGAGTTACCACTTTGTTTCCCCCATTTCTACTTCTTATTGCTTTGTCTACCAGTTTTATATGTGATCAAGCTGGTTGGCTCGGGTTTAGTAAGGATTTGGTAAGGCTTGAGATATTTAGTCTCTTTTGAGGGAGCTTAAGTTGGAAAAGTCAACCGGTTATTGAGTTATGTGTTAGAGGGCTTGGATGTGAATTCCGATGGTTTGGATAGCTTCGAAAGGTCATTTGGTACTTAGGAGCATGATCGGAATGTGTTTTGGAGGTCCGAAGTGGATTTAGGCTTGAATTAACGAAGTTGGTATTTTGGCAATTTCCGGTTGATAGGTGAATATTGATATAGGGGTCAAAATGGAATTCCAGGATTTGAAGTAGTTCTGTTGTGTCAGTTGGGATGTGTGTGCAAAATTTCAAGTCATTTGGACGTGGTTTGGTTGGGTTTTTTATCAAAAGCGTAATTTAGAAGATTTTGGAATTCTTAGGCTTGAATCCGATGCGAATTGGGTGTTTTGATGTTGTTTTGAGTGTTTCGAAGGTTTGAATAAGTTTGAATGAGGTTATGGGATATGTTTGCATGTTGGTTGAGGTCCTGGGGGTCTCGGGTTAGTTTTGGGTGGTCAATCGGACAATTTTATGTTGTTGGAAATTGCAAAAAAACTGCTTAAGTGTTGCAGAGAATTTGACCTTCACGTTTGCGAGTAGGTCCTCGCGTTCGCGAAGGGTTAGTTGAGGAGGCTAAGATTTTAGCTTTCGCATTCGCAAGGAAGGCTCCACATTCGCGAAGGGGCTGGGAGGTGATCCATCGCGTTCACGAGGTGGAGTCGCGTTCGCGTAGACGAAATTGGTCAGTTGGGTTTGAGGTCGAGTTGTTCATCGCGTTCGTGAGAGAGGGAGTGCATTCGCAAAGAGTTAGTCTAAGGAACCACCGCGTTCGCGATAGGCATGTCACGTTCGCATAAGAGGATTTTTGGTCAAAGTCATTTTGTGCTTCACGAACTTGAGTCGTTGATTGCGTTCGCGAAGAAGGAATTGAGGCCTGGGCAGAATGTTTAAATAGTCATCTTGTTCGCGATTTTGGGGTTTATTTCCAACTCTTTTGAGCGGTTTTAGAGGTTTTTGAAGAGGATTTAAGAGGGATTCAAGGGGAACACTTGGAGGTAAGATTCATGGACTTAATACTTGATTCTAATGTGAAATCTACCTAATTAATCATGGAAATTAAGCTTAAAATTGAAGAACTAGGGCTTCAAATTAGAGACTTAGAATTTGGGATTTGAGGGGTTGTTTGTGGTTGGATTTTGATGCTTTTGGCATGAATGAACTCGGGGAGTGATAAGTAGTCCATTGATATAAATTTTATCAGAATCCGAGATGTGGGCCCGGGGGTCGGGTTTGGCCAATTTTGGGATTTGTGTTGTAATTTAATTTCTTTCGAGTGGGCTTTGTTTCCTTAGCATATTTTAATGGTTTTGCACTGAATTTGGATAGATTTGGAGCATCCGGAGGCTGATTCGTGGGGCAAAGGCATCGCGAGCTAGAGATTTGGACCGGCTAGAGGTGAGTAATGATTGTAAATGATGTCCTAAGGGTATGAAACCCCGGATTTGCACATCGTTGTGCTATATTGAGGTGACACACACGCTAGATGACGAGAGTGGAGTCGTGCACTATTGAGGATTGTGAATTAGTCTGTCCTGAATGACTATTTTACCATGTATTTGACTAAAACTAATTTGTTACCATCATGTTTTGGGTTGAATGTCATATTTGGGCCTCGTGCCAACAATTTGAACCCTTAGGGGCTTTTTATTGATATTTCCTCAATGTTTTGACTTTGTACTTGAACTTAGTCATGCTATATTCTACTGTTTTCATAACTCGGTCATGTTTACTTTGCTTTAACACTTAAATGATATTTTAAATGATATTTTGAGCTGAGTACCATGTCTTATTGTTGCCCAAGTGGCTATGAGATTCTGACTGAGTAAGGCCGATGGCCTATATTGTGAGGAAACACTGATTATGATTATGAGGCCGAGGGCCTGAGATTGGTACGCCACGAGGTGGCTTATTGATATGAGGCCGAGAGCCTAGAGATGATGCCACAAGATGGCTCGATATTGTGCTCGGGTCATAAGGGGCCCCTCCAGGAGCCCGCACACCCCCAGTGAGCGCGGGTACCCATTGTGATGTGAGATATAGCCCGAGGGGCTGGTATTGTTCTGAGATTTTGCTCGAGGGGTAGATTTGTTAACATTATACCCGAGGGGCAATCCTTTATGTGTTTATATTTCTTATTTTCATGTCATTTACTTGCTTAAATTGTTAAAAGGCATTTTTATGAAGTTTAAACTGAACTCAATACTTTACACCTATTTAATGCTTCACTGTTCCTACTGGCTTTTACTGCTTCCTTATAGCCTGATATATGCCTTACGCGATTTCATATTTCTCAGTCATTATTTATGATTATTACTTACTGCGTTGGAGTACTCACTTTACTCCTTGCACTCCGTGTGCAAATTCAGGCGTTGTTGATCCTGCTCGTAAGGGTTGAGAGCTCCCGGCAGATTTCAAAGTTCACGAGGTAGCTGCTCGGCGTCTGTAGCCTCGCGTTTCTCCCCCTTTATCTCATTTATTTTGCCTTATTAGTGACTTTGTGATAGCTTTGTAGACTTTTCAGACTTGTATTAGAATTGATAGATGCTCATGACTGGTGACACCCCGGTATCGGGTTGTGTTGGGTTTGTTTTTCCACAATTTGTACTGTCACTGCTTACTTTTGGATTTTATCATGTTTAAGACTAAATGTTTATTTCTTAATTGCTTAAAAACGAATTGGAAATCTGTCGGCTGGCCTTATCTTCACGAGATGTTCCATTATGACCGGGTCTGGATTTTGGGTCGTAACAAGTTGGTATCAGAGCCTAGGTTACATAGGTCTCACGAGTCATGAGCAGGTTTAGTAGAGTCTCGCGAGTCGGTATGGAGACGTCTGTATTTATCCTCGAAAGGTTGCAGAAACTTTAGGAAAAACTTCATATTCTTGAAATTCTTATCGTGCGACTTTATCGATCAGAGTACTAAACTTCTGTTATTATATTCTCTCATAGATGGTGAGGACACGCGCTACCCGGTAAGGATGGACGACCACCAGTACCACCAGCTGTGGCCACTAGGGGCCGAGGACACGATCGTGGTTGCGGTAGGGGTAGAGGTGTGGCCCGCACATCAGCTAGGGCAGCATCTGCAGATCCACCAGTCGTCCCGGTTCAGGATCAGGTTCCAGTTGTGGACGCTCCAGCAGCACCAGCTATGCCCATTATGATTCTGAGTCTTCTGGAGGGCTTGGCTCAGATTCTATCAGTTTGCACTAGCCTAGCTCAGGCGGTCTAAGCTACTACAGCCGCAGCTACTTCTCAGGCCGGGGAAGGCACTCAGACTCCCGCCGCTCGCACACCTGAGCATGTCGTGCAGGGACTTCAGACACCGGGGGCACATTCAGCCCAGCCGGTTGCAGCTACTCAGGACTATGTAGCTCCTGCCATACTAGAGGACGAGTAGCGTAGGTTGGAGAGGTTTGGTAGTCTTCAGCCTCTGACCTGTAGTGGTGCAGAGGGTGAGGATGCCCAGGGTATAAGTGTCAGAGGATGCTTCGTACAGAATGTATTTTGGAGACCAGCGGGGTCGCTTTCATTACTTATCAGTTTTCTGGAGCTGTCTTCACTTGGAGGGAGGATTTTGAGAGGCGTCGGCCTGTTGGTGCAACACCCCTTACCTGGCAGCAGTTCTCCGTTCTCTTTCTGGAGAAGTATGTGCCATAGTCTCATAGAAAGGAGTTGCGCATTCAGTTTGAGTAGTTGTGTCAGGGAGAGATGACTGTGACGCAGTATGAGATGAGGTTCTCCGAGTTATCTCATCATGCGATTTGGTTGGTTCCGACAGATAGAGAGAGGATTAGGAGTTTGTTGATGCCCTCACTTATCAGCTTCGTATTCTCATAACTAGGGAGAGGGTGACTGGTGCTGTCACGACCAAAATCCCATACCCGGTTGTGATTGCGCCTCTCGTGAAGACAAGGTCAGCCGACACATCTCCAATTCGAAGTTAAACACCTAAACAGCAATAAAACAGGCTAAAACATGATTTAATAATTTTAATCAGCGGATAATATCTAACAATGTGGAAGTACAACCCAAACACAGGCTGACATCGGGGTGTCACTAGTCATGAGCATCTACTACAACTGTCTAGTCACAACAAGACCGAAATGGTCGGAAAAATCACAAGAATACATAAGGAGGAATACAGAGGGAGAAAACAGAGTCGCGATCGCCAGGCTACTACCTTGCTAACTCCAATGAAACTGCCACCAAGCTCAGAAAATACCTAAATCTGCACACAAGGTGCAGGGAGTAAAATGAGTACTGCCAACTCAGTGAGTAATAAAGGTAAATAACAACTGAGCAGTAAGAAATCACGTAAAACATATCAACATGATGTACGGAGGCAGTATAAAACCATTTAAGAATAACAATAAAGTTGTGAAATCTCTTAAAAACATCTTAGCTCAGTTCAAACTTCCTTTGAAAATGACTTTTCAATAGTTATGCAAATGAATGCAAAACAATTAGCGCAGATAAGCACAGAAATCAGCTTATCGGGCACAAACACTCAATCAATAGGTAATGCTAGGCAATTAAGAAGATAAACACATAAAGTTTTGCCCCTCGGGCACAAATACACAATCAACAGGTAATGACAGGCAATTAAGACAAAGTAAACACATAGAAGTTTCGCCCCTCGGGCACAATCTTAGAACAATACCAGCCCCTCGGGCTATATCTCACATCAAAATGGGTACCAGCGCTCATTGGGGGTGTGCGAACTCCTAGAGGGACCCTTTACGGCTCAAGCACAATATCAAGCCATCTGTGGCATCATAACAGGTCCACGACCTCATATCAATATCAAGCGACCTCGTGGGGTACAGTCTTAGGCCCTCGGACTCTTAACCAATATCAGTGTATCACCACTGCAGCATGCAGCCCGACCCAAAAGATATCCTCACAATACAGGCCCTCGGCCTTACTCAGTCAAAAATCACATAAGCCTCTCGGGCAACAGTAAAATAGTGTTTCTCAGCCTAAAACATCTTTTAAAATATCATTTAAGTCTTAAAACTGAGAAAGAATGGCTGAATAGTAAAACAGTGGAAATTATCAGGACTGAGTTCAAGTAATAAGTCAAAACGGTGAGGAAAAATATCAATAACAAGCTCCGTAGGGTTCACATAGTTGGCACTAGGCCCAAATATGGCATTCAGCCCAAACAATGATGATAACAAATAGTTTTCAATCAAACACGCGGTAAAATCATCAATTGAGATGGACTAAGTAATAATCCCCAACGGTGCTCTACCCCACGCTCGCTATCCAGCGTGTAAGTCACATCAACATGGCACTACGATGTGCGATCCGGGGTTTCAAACCCTCAGAACATCATTTACAATCATTACTCACCTCGAAAGCGAATAAATCTCTAGCTCGCGATGTCTTTGCCCCTCGAATTGGCCTCCACGTGCATCGAATCTATCCAAAATCAAAACGAATACGTCACAATATGCTAAGGGAACAAAGCCCAAGCGAAAACAATCGAAAAGTACCAAAATCCTCCAAATTAGCAAAACCCGAGCCCCGGGCCCGCTTCTCGAAATTCAGAAATTTTTACATCAATGGGTTCCTTATCTCCCCACGCGTTCATGCATACTAAGAACATCAAAATCCATCCATAAATAGCCCTTCAAATCCCAATTGTTTGGTTTCATAATTCAAGCCCTAGTTCTTAATTTCTAGGATTATATTTCATGATTTTCTAGGTGGAATTCACATGATAATCGAGTTTTAAGCGCATGAAACTTACCTCCAAACATTTCCCCTTGAATCCCTCTTCAATTACCTTCAAAAACCCTTCAAAACGAGCAGCTATGGTGGAAAATACCCCCACCTTCGTGAACAAAACGTCTTTAAAACATTCTGCCTAGGCCTGAAATTCCTCTTCGCGAACGCGCTCCCCCCATCGCGAACGCGATGCCTTAGCTTCACCAACCTATGCGAACGTGACCCACGCTCTCACGAACACGAAGCCTAATAGTCCAGCCCTTCGCAAACGCGTCCCATGCCTCGCGAATGCGAAGGCTAACTTCCACCTTCCTCCGATTACTCTTCGCGAATGCGACACCCATAACGTGAACGCGATGCACAACAGACCTCGATCCCAAATTACTCTACGCGATTGCGAGAGCCCTCTCGTGAACGCGATTCACTAAATCTATGCCTTCTGTGAATGCGTAGCCTATCCCACGAATGCGAAAGCTAAATCCTGGCCTCCCTCAATTCCTTCTTCGCTAACGCAAGGCTCCTCTCGCGAACGTGAAGAGATAAATCTCTGCAACACCTGATCAGATTTTTCTGCAATCTTTTAAGGCACGAAATGGTCCGATTGACCATCCGAAACTCACTCGAGGCCCTCGGGACCTCAACCAAACATGCCAACATATCCCATAACATCGTTCAAACTTGTTCCAACCTTCGGAACATTCAAAACAACATCAAAACATCCAATTTGCATCGGATTCAAGCCTAAAAATCCTAAAATCTCCCGAAATACGCTTTTGATAAAAAACCCAACCAAACCACGTCCGAATGACCTAAACTTGTACATACACATCCCAAATGACACAACCAAGCTACTGCTACTCTCGGAATTCCATTCCGACCCTCGGATCAAAATCTCACCTACCAACCGGAAATTGCCAAAATATCAACTTCACCAATTCAAACCTAATTCCACTCCGGGCCTCCAAAACCCATTACGATCACACTCCTAAGTCACAAATCACCTCCCGAAGCTAACCGAACCATCAAAACTCTCATCCGAGCCCTCTAACACATAAGTCAACATCCAGTTGACTTTTCCAACTCAAACCTTCTAAAAAGAGCCTAAGTGTCTCAAACCTTATCAAAAAATCATTCTGAACTCGATCTGACCAACCCGATACCACAAAACACGGATAACGAAGCATACAAAAGTAGAAATGGGGAAACAAAGTGGTGACTGATGAGACGACTGACCGGGTCGTCACATCCTCCCCAACTTAAACAAACGTTCGTCCTCGAACGTGCCCAGAGTTGTTCCAAAAGCCAACCAATCACTGAATAACCTTACCATGCATATACCCAGGGGTGATCCCATATCACCCTATCTTATATAGGTCCGATAACATATTGTAACTGAAATTTCACAACCCAACCTAGCCCATAAACCTTAGAACCACATTTCCATTTCCGAAATCATACACAAGATCAGAACTTCACATCTATATTCAGAATAAGCCCGAACCAGTTGTAATAACCCATGCCTGCAACCTCTGGTGTAATTATATGATATACCACATAACTCAAACACATGTAGGGATAACTTCCATTCACAGCAGTTGCACACAACTCCTGAATACCGGTAGAAAACCTCTTAACAACTACAGTTTCATCCCAACACTCTTATATATATACTGCCAATGATAACCAAAACACGTAATAAGCCATAACTATTTCTTATACCAACCATTCATGAAGTCACTTCTTCTTTGGCGAATACCACATCAAATTTCTGAGCCGAAGCTCGATATTATCCTTCCAACATGCTGAAATCGAATTTGTTCGTATTCATTAATGATTCCAACGATCTCCTCTAATCCAACACACTACTGTGGTGACTTGACACATCAATACAGGCCTAAGCCACAACTCGCACAATACGCGCACCAATAAGCAACAGTCCGAACATACTCAAATCATGAAAAAATAACTCAAATGAAAGAGTTGTACCTCAAGCTCTCCAGTACCACCACAACACAAGGCTGAGAACCCGTCTCACATTATAGAAATAGAACACACGAATCTGACCCGCAAGGTCATATCTCCATATAGCTTTGCTGCAAATGCGCGATCCTATCCAAACACTGCTCCACATGAAACCTCTCAAGTCACTATGCTCGAAATCGACAACCACGCACAATTTGATGTCTGGAATCAAAGCAAATCACCACACCCACGGTGAAACAAATAACTTACACCATGCATACTCGAAAGGACATAACTGATACGCCATTCACCTAGCAACACCCAATTACTCTTCCCGCTCGACTTCCACTATGAGACCCCAATAGAACCGCACCATATGTGCCTATAACCAACAAACCATAACACCTCGCAACACATAAAGGTAACTCATAGATCTCCCCAGATTACTAGTAAGCTCAATAATAGTTGAATCAACACATCCCTCAACAATACAATTTGGAGTCAACCAAGCCGACCCAGGTTAGAACACGCATCCACATTGTCCTGCCAACAAACTCCTTAACAAGGAAACTTGAAGTTGCTCCTTCCACTCCTATAACTCCGTTGGTGCTATATGATACTATGCCCGGCATCGAATCAATACTGAAATAAACAACCTTGCCTGGCGACATGCCCGGCCACAAGAAACACATCTGAAAACAATCCCTCACCACCGAAACTGAATCAATGGTAGAAGACTCTGCATTGACGTTCATCACGAAGGCCCAAATAAGAAAGACAATTCTTCCCAGCTGCCCGCTGGGTCTTCGAATATAAAACCACACTACTAGAACATAATACGTCGAATCACGCCACTCCATCCATGGCATTCCCGATATAGCCAACAACGCCGCCTTAGCGCAATAGTTTAGAATGACACCATATGGGGACAACCAGTCTGAACCCAATATCACATCCAAAATCTAACATACCAAGCACAAAAGATCCGCTCGGGTCTTCAACCTCGATAGTCACTAAATAGTGTCGATACACGTGACCCGCAATCACAACATAACCTGAATATGAGGGCTTCCAGTCTCCAATTCCATATAGCACACGAATCATCATACCTGATCCCAGTCATTCCCTGAGAGATACTCTAAAATTCTTCTGTACCACCAGGCAACCTCGAATATCAGTAGTCAATCTAACAAGAAAGTTCCGCAATACTACCGGTGTACCATTAACTTAATCCCATTGCCTTTTCTGCAACATATACCCTTGTCAAATCACCTCAATTAGCAATACCATTTCCTTAATCATCTGAAGGTCATTCCCCTAATCATCTAAAGCTCATTTCTCTAATTTATCTAGAACTGCTCGTGCTGCCTAAGAATTTTTTTTTTATGACCTTCCATTCAGAACTGAACCAAAACCTTACACACGCAAATCTCAATCCTCCACAATGTATCGCATATATCATACCATCAAGAACTCTTCGTATTCCACTTACAAAATTTAAACCGTCAGGACTGAATCCTTCTGGCTCAACCAGGCTATGCAAGCCATCAAAAACCTAAGAGCATTGCTGCAAAATACCTGTAAGAACTCATTACCTCGAACACACACAAGGAACAAATCATATCCTAACCATACTGGTCCGGTCTACTACCAAGCTACCCCATCTATCTAGATTTCCTTCTGATTCATCTTCAACTTGATATTCCCTCTTGCTGTAGCACCACAATTTCCTCAACTCAGACTTACCACACGAAACCAAGCATAAAGCCACACCGTCTAAGGCTCATAAGTCGCTGAATACTTTCACAGATATTCCCCACGATCACCACGCTCAAAAATGTTTTACTCTAAAGATATTTCCTGCGAATCTAAATCTGTTACCTTTACTTTCCTAATACTGATACATGGAATCCCATAATTAATATAAAAAATACCATAAGTCTTGATAACTTCCAATGAAAACTCCGATTCTAACCATATATACAACTTTAAAATGCCCAATTGTTGCATGTAGAATCTTGAACACATTAGAACTATTCTCGAGAGTCATTCACTCTATTCAAACTGCAATTAGCCTGATCAAATGAACAGAACCACCCATGCCTCATTATCACTCTGACACCGTAGAATGTGACATCATTCCATTACACCCCAGCACCTTCCTACTCTATGCACTGAGCATTCTTACCCACAAAAACTCAAGACATCCTGTGATTCTCTCACACTATGAAGCATAATATAACCTTGTCAAAATTTTCCTTTACTCGAGCCATCCTCGGTCTCAATCTCCATAGGCCATAACTGATTTACTCGAGCGTCTCAAATTGGAAACGTCATAGCACATAACCGTGCAATCAACTAATCAATAGCAGACTCCCCCACTTGGCTCGGAGCCATAGATAAGAATACACTCAATAACTCATAACACTTATACTTTATTGTTGCCACAATACCATAGTGAGATTAACTCAATCCTTCATAAGCTCGTGGAACACAGACCATCTGGTACTTCATATCTTCTGCAATGCTCGCATTCACCCTCGTAGCAGCTAAATCCACTCTCTTGAGCGACCCAAAATTTAAGTCACAACATATATCTTTCACTTGCAAATGAGATCTTCTAACAGACATATAAGGATCGCATAACCTCAGAACACTCCGCAGGAGAAAACCCACCTGTTTCGCCTTAAACTAACATTTCTATATACCTTCCACCATCATACATATTACACAGTCACGTAGTCTTCTTGAGTCTAAACTCATACCACAACATGAAATTTACTCCACTCCCAACTAGGGGACATGAAAAGATTCTTCACATGCCCATGACTCGGGGCTATAACTCGAATCAAGACGGAAATCAAGCACCTAATAGTCCTTCTATCCTCCACCAGACCTTTCTCATCATTTCCAAATCATTCGAATACATCTCGCAGCACTAACATTCTCATTACATGGACATCCAGTCGTCACTTCCACTAATAGGGAAAATACCGAACATATAAGTTCAAAAGCACTTGATCACACAATTAGTACCTGGGTGCTCAAGCTATAGGCAAAAATCCAGCCTCAAGTCCTCCAGACTGGCCCAGCATCAACACACAAAGATCATATCTCGCCCCTTGATCGGGGAATCACAAGCCATCGATGCACATCTGATATTGGGCGCTCGTTCGCGCATACGAATATGTGGAAGGAATTCAAAGAGTTATATTTCAAGCTGAACCAAGGATGCACGATAAGGATTTCAAGAATGTGAAGTTTTCCTAAAGGATCTGCAGCCTCTCGTGGATAAATACAGATGTCTCCGTACCGATCCGTGAGACTCTACCAAACCTGATCATGACTCGTGAGACCTATGTAACCTAGGCTCTGATACCAACTTGTCACGACCTAATTCCCATACACAATCGTGATAGCGCCTCTCGTGAAGACAAGGCCAGCCGACACATCTTCAATTCAAAGTTAAACATCTAAACAACAATAAAACAGGCTAAAACATGATTTAATAATTTTAAATAGCGGATAATATCATAACAATACGGAAGTACAAACCAAACACAGCCCGACATCGAGGTGTCACTAGTCATGAGCATCTAATACAACTGTCTAGTCACAACAAGACCGAAATGGTCAGAAAAATCACAAGAATACATCAGGAGGAATACAGAGGAAGAAAACAGAGTCGTGATCGCCAGGCGACTACCTTGCTAACTCCAATGAAACTACCACCAAACTCTGAAAATACCTAAATCTGCACATAAGGTGCGGTGAGTAAAATGAGTATTGCCAACTCAGTGAGTAATAAAGGTAAATAACAACTGAGCAATAAGAAATCACGTAAATCATATCAACATGCTGTATGGAGGCAGTATAAAACCATTTAAGAAAAGCAATGAAACTGTGAAATCTCTTAAAAACATCTTAGCTCAGTTCAAACTTCCTTTGAAAATGATTTTTCAACAATTATACAAATGAATGCAAAACAATTAGCGTAGATAAGCACAGAACTCAGCCCCTCGGGCACAAACACTCAATCAACAAGTAATGCCAGGCAATAAAGAAGATAAACACATAAAGTTTTGCCCCTCGGGCACAAATACACAATCAACAAGTAATGACAGGCAATTAAGACAAAGAAAACACATAGAAGTTTCGCCCCTCGGGCACAATCTCAGTACAATACCAGCCTCTCGGGCTATATCTCACATCACAATGGGTATCCACGCTTGCTAGGGGTGTGCAGACTCCTGGAGGGGCCCCTTACGGCCCAAGCGCAATATCAAGCCATCTCGTGGCATTATAACAGGTCCTTGACCTCATATCAATATCAAGCCACCTTGTGGCGTACAGTTTCAGGCCCTCAGCCTCATAACTAGTACCAGTGTATCATCGTTATGGCGTGCAGCCCGACCTAAAAGATATCCTCACAGTACAGGCCCGTGACCTTACTTAGTCAAAATTCACAAAAGCCTCTCGGGCAACAGTAAAACAATGTTACTCAGCCTAAAAATCTTTTAAAATATCATTTAAGTCTTAAAAACTGAGAAAAAATGGCTGAATAGTAAAACAGTGAAAATTATCAGGACTGAGTTCAAGTAATAAGTCAAAACAATGAGTAAAAATATCAATAACAAGCCCCGAAGGGTTCACATATTTGGTACCCGGCCCAAATATGGCATTCAGCCCAAACAATGATGATAACAAATAGTTTTCAATCAAACACACGGTAAAATCATCAATCGGGATGGACTAAGTCACAATACCCAATGGTGTTCTACCTCACGCTCGCTTTCTAGTGTGTAAGTCACCTCAATATAGCACTACGATGTGCGATCCGGGGTTTCAAACCCTCAGAACATCATTTACCATTACTCACCTCGAACTGACTAAATCTCTAGCTCGCGATGCCTTTGCCCCTCGAATTGGCCTCCACGCGCATCGAATCTATCCAAAATCAGAACGAATATGTCACAATATGCTAAGGGAACAAAGCCCAAGCGAAAATAATCGAAAAGTACCAAAATCCTCGAAATTAGCGCCTGCTTCTCGAAACTCAAATTTATTTACATCAACGGGTTTCTTATCTCCCCACGAGTTCATGCATACTAAGAACATCAAAATCCATCCACAAATAGCCCTTCAAATCCCAATTGTTTGGTTTCAAAATTCAAGCCCTAGTTCTTAATTTCTAGGCTTATATTTCATGAATTTGTAGGTGGAATTCACATGATAATCGAGTTTTAAGCTCATGAAACTTACCTCCAAATGTTTCCCCTTTAATCCCTCTTCAATCACCTTTAAAAACCCTTCAAAACGAGAAGGTATGGTGGAAAATACCCCCACCTTCGCGAACAAAATGTCTTTAAAACATTTTGTCCAGGCCTGAAATTCTTCTTCGCGAACGCGCTCCCCCCATCGCGAACGCGATGCCTTAGCTTCACCAACCTATGCGAACGCGACCCATGCTCTTGCGAACGCAAAGCCTAACAGTCCAGCCCTTCGCGAATGCGTCCCATGCCTCGCAAACACAAAGGCTAACTTCCACCTTCCTCTGATTACTCTTCGCGAACGCGACACCCATAATGCGAAAGCAATGCATAACAGACCTCGATCCCAAATTACTCTACGCGATCGCGAGAGCCCTCTCGCGAATGCGATTCACTGAATCCCGGCCTTCCGCGAACGCATAGCCCATCCCGCAAATGCGAAGGCTAAATCTTGGCCTCCCTCAATTCCTTCTTCGCGAACGCAAGGCTCCTTTCGCAAATGCGAAGAGATAAATCTCTGCAACACCTGATCAGATTTTTCTACAATCTTTTAAGGCACGAAATGGTTCGATTGACCATCCAAAACTCACCCGAGGCCCTCAGGACCTCAACAAAACATGCCAACATATCCCATAACATCGTTCAAACTTGTTCCAATCTTCGGAACATTCAAAACAACATCAAAACATCCAATTTGCATCGGATTCAAGCCTAAAAATCCCAAAATCTCCTAAAATATGCTTTTGATCAAAAACCCAACCAAACCACGTCCGAATGACCTGAAATTTTACACACACATCTTAAATGATACAATGAAGCTACTGCAACTCTCGGAATTCTATTCCGACCCTCAGATCAAAATCTCACCTACCAACCGAAAATCGCCAAAATATCAACTTCGCCAATTCAAGCCTAATTCCACTCCGGGCCTCCAAAACCCATTCTGATCACACTCTTATGTCACAAATAACCTCTCGAAGCTAACAAAACCATCGAAACTCTCATCCGAGCTCTCTAACACATAAGTAAATATCCGGTTAACTTTTCCAACTCAAACCTTCTTAAAATAGACTAAGTGTCTCAAACCTTATAATAAAATCATTTCGGACTCGATCCGACCAACTCGATACCACAAAACACGAATAACAAAGCATACAAAAGTAAAAATGCGGAAAACGGAGCAGTGACTCATAAGACGACTGGTCGGGTCGTCACAGGTGCTACTTTCAAGAAGGTTGTGGACATTTCTCGTGAGATTGAGTTTGTTCATCGCTCGGAGCGAGAGGAGAGGGAGGGCCAGAGGCCTCGAGGATCTGGTAGTTATAGTGGTGCTCCTTCGAGAGGTTAATTTTAGCACGGTAGAGGCCGTCCATTCAGGCATGCTCAGCCAGCTCGTCTAGGTTATCGTGGGGCGTCATCGGGTCATGGTTCTCACAGTTCTCATCAGGGCCAATCATCACTTAGTGCATTTCTAGCTCAGAGTTCGTCCCGTGCTCCATCAGTTTAGGGCTCTTCTATGCGAGGTGCATCTTCTAGTCACTCCGATGCAAAGGGTCCCTTCAGTCCCATTCTTTAGTACCTAGGAGTTGTTATGAGTATGGAGAGGTGGGCCATATGTGGAGGTAGTGTCCTCGTCGTCTTGCGGGTTTATCTCAGTAGAGGGATCAGTCATCGGCTTCAGCGCCAGTCACTTCACCACCACCCGCTCAATCAGCTAGGGATGGAAGTCAGTTAGCTAGGGGTCGCCCTAGAGGGGGAGGTCGATCATATGGCAGTTAGGCCCATTTCTATGCATTTCCAGCTAGACCCAATGCTATTTCTTCCAATGCTGTTATTACAGGTATTGTTTCGGTCTGCCACAGAGATGCCTCTGTATTATTTGATCCTGGTTCCACCTTTCTTATGTGTCATCATACTTTGCTCGTTATTTAGGCACGCCCCGTGAGTCTCTTGCTTTACCTGTTCATGTATTTACCCCGGTGGGCAATACTGTTATTGTAGACTGTGTCTACCGATCGTGTGTGATGACTATTGGGGGTCTGAAGACCCGAGTGGACCTTTTATTATTGTGTATGGTGGATTTCGGTGTCATTTTGGGCATGGATTGGCTATCTCCATATCGTGCTGTTTTGGACTGTCATGCCAAGACAGTCACATTAGCTATACTGAGTGTGCCACGTATTGAGTGGCGAGGTGTGACTGACTATGTTCCTAGTAGGGTAATCTCATTCTTGAAGGCCCAACGTATGGTTGGGAAGGGTTGTCTTTCATATCTAGCCTTTGTGAGGGATATCAGTGCAGAGGCTCCCACTATTGATTCTGTTCCAGTTGTGAGGGATTTTCCCAATGTGTTTCCTGCAGACCTGTCGGGCATGCCACCGGACAGGGATATTGATTTTGGTATTAACCTGGTGCTAGGCACACAGCCCATTTCCATTCTGCTGTATCGTATGGGACCAGCGGAGTTGAAGGAGTTAAAGGAGAAGCTTCGGGAACTCCTTGATAAGGGTTTCATTCGGACTAGTGTATCACTTGGGTGCGCCGATTTTATTTATGAAGAAGAAGGATGGCACTATGAGATGTGCATTGATTATAGGCAATTGATCTCCATTTGCGTTATCACCAGCTAAAGATCAGGGACTCGGATATTCTTAAGATGGCTTTCAGGACCCGATATGGTCATTATGAGTTCTTAGTGATGTCTTTTGGGCTGACCAATGCCCTATTAGCGTTCATGCATTTGATGAACAGCGTGTTCCGGCCTTATCTCGACTCGTTTGTCATAGTCTTCATTGATGATATTCTGGTATATTCACGCAATCAGGAGGAGCACATAGAGCATTTAAGAGTTGTGTTGCAGAGATTGAGGGAGGATAATCTTTATGAAAAATTCTCCAAGTGTGAGTTTTGGGTCAGTTCAGTGGCTTTCTTGAGGCACGTAGTGTCTAGCGAGGGTATTCAGGTTGATCCGAAGAGGATAGAGACAGTTCAGAGTTGGCCCAGACCGTCTTCAGCCATATAGATTCGCAACGTTCTTGGGTTGGCAGGCTATTATCGCCGATTTGTTCAGGGATTCTCATCTATCGCGTCTCCCTTGACCAAGTTGACTCAAAAGATTGCTTCATTTGTATGGTCGGAGGAGTGTAAGGAGAGCATTCAGTAGGTCAAGATAGCCTTGACCACAACTCCAGTGTTATTTTTTCCATCAGCTTCAGGTTCATATACCGTGTATTGTGATGCTTCGAGAGTTGGTATTGGTTGTGTATTGATTCATAAGGGTAGAGTTATTGCTTATGCTTCTCACCAAATGAATCCCCATAAGAAGAACTACCTCGTTCATGATTTAGAGTTGGTTGCCATAGTTCATGCGTTGAAAATTTGGAGGCATTACTTATATGGTGTGTCATGTGAGGTGTTTACTGATCATCATAGTCTCCAGCACTTGTTCAAGTAGAAGGATCTTAATTTGAGATAGCAGAGGTGGTTGGAGTTGCTAAAGGATTATGATATCACTATATTGTACCATCTGGGAAAGGCCAATGTGGTGGCCGATGCTTTGAACCGAAAGACGGTGAGTGTGGGAGTTTGGCATATATTCTAGTTGGGGAGAGACTTCTTGTAGTTGATGTTCAGGACTTGGCCAATTGGTTTATGAGGTTAGATATTTCGGAGCCCAGTCGGGTATTGGCTTGTGTGGTTTCTTGGTCGTCCTTATATGATCGCATTAGAGAGCGCCAATATGATGATCTGCATTTGCTTGTCCTTAAGGATAGAGTTCAATACGATGATGCCAGAGATGTGACCATTGTAAGGATGGGGTGTTGAGGATGCAAGGCCGAATATGTGTGCCCAATGTAGATGGGCTTCGGGAGTTGATTCTGGATGAGGCCCATATCTCACGGTATTCCATTCATCCGGGTGCCGCGAAGATATATCAGGATTTGAGGCAGCATTACTGATGGAGGAGAAGGAAGAAAGACATTGTGGGATTTGTGGCTCAGTGTCTAAATTGTCAGCAGGTGAAATATGAGCATCAGAGACCGGGTGGTTTGCTTCAACGGATGTACATTATAGAGTGGAAGTGGGAACGAATCACCATGGACTTTATAGTTGGGCTTCCACGGACTTTGAAGAAGTTCGATGCTATTTAGGTGATTGTGGATCGGCTGACCAAGTCCTCGCACTTCATTCCTGTGTGTACTACCTATTCTTCTGAGCGGTTGGCAGAGTTCTATATCCGAGAGATTGTTCATTTGCATGGTGTCCTAGTTTCCATCATTTCAGATAGGGGCACTAAGTTTACTTCACAGTTTTGGAGGTTGGTGCAGCGAGAGTTGGGTACTCAGGTTGAGTTGAGCATAGCTTTTCACCCTCAGATGGACGGACAATCCGAGCGCACTATTCAGATATTGGAGGACATGTTACGTGCTTGTGTCATTGATTTTGGAGGATCATGGGATCAGTTTTTATCGCTTGCAGAGTTTGCTTACAACAACAACTACCAGTCAAGTATTCAGATGGCTCCATATGAGGCATTGTATGGGAGGCGGTGTAGATCTCCAGTTGGTTGGTTTGAGCCGGGTGAGGCTAGACTATTGGGGATAGACTTGGTGTAGGATGCTTTAGAAAAGGTGAAGGTAATTCAGGAGAGGCTTCGTATAGCGTAGTCGAGGCAAAAGAGTTATGCTGACAGAAAGGTTCAAGATGTGTCCTACATGGTTGGCGAGAAGGTTCTGTTGAAGGTTTCACCCATGAAGGGTGTTATGAGATTTGGGAAGAAAGGTAAGTTAAGTCCTCAGTTCATTAGGCTTTTTGAGGTGCTCCGGAGGATTGGGGAGGTGGCTTATGAGCTTGAGTTTCCACCCAGCTTGTCGAGTGTGCATCCGGTATTTCATGTTTCTATGCTTCGGAAGTATATTGGGGATCCATCTCATGTTTTGGATTTCAGTGCGAATCAGTTAGATGATGATTTGACCTATGATGTGGAGCCAATAGCTATTTTGGGTCGTGAGGTTCAAAAGTTGAGATCAAAGGATATAGCTTCGATGAAAGTGCAGTGGAGAGGTCGGCCCGTAGAGGAGGCTACCTGGGAGACCGAGCGGGAGATGCGGAGCAGATATCCTCGCCTGTTTGAGGCTTCAAGTATGTTTCTTGACTCGTTCGAGGACGAACGTTTGTTTAAGAGGAGGAGAATGTGACGATCTGGCCAGTTGTCTCATGAGTTACAGCTCCATTTCCCCCATTTTTACTTCTTATTGCTTTGTCTATCGATTCTATATGTGACCGGGTTGGTTGGCTCGGGTTCGGAAAGGATTTGGTAAGGCTTGAGACACTTAGTCTCTTTTGAGGGAGCTTAAGTTGGAAAAGTAAACCGGATATTGACTTATGTGTTAGAGGGCTCAGATGTGAATTATGATGGTTCAGAAGCTTTGGGAGGTGATTTGGGACTTAGGAGCGTGATCGGAATGTGTTTTGGAGGTCCGGAGTGGATTTAGGCTTGAATTGGCGAAGTTGGTATTTTGGCTATTTCCTGTTGATAGGTGAGATTTTGATATAAGGGTTGGAATGGAATTCCGGGAGTTGCAGTAGTTCTGTTGTATTATTTGGGATGTGTACACAAAATTTTAGGTCATTCCGACGTGATTTGTTTGGGTTTTTTATCAAAAGCGTAATGTAGAAGATTTTGGAATTCTTAGGCTTGAATCCGATGCGAATTGGGTATTTTGATGTTATTTTGAGCGTTTCGAAGGTTGGAACAAGTTTGAATGAGGTTATAGGATATGTTGGCATGTTTGGTTGAGGTCCTGGGGCCCTCGGGTGAGTTTCGGGTGGTCAATCGGACCATTTCATGTTATTGGGAATTGCAGAAAAATTACTGAAGTGTTGCACAGAATTTGACCTTCGCGCTCGCGAAAGGTTAGTTGAGGAGGCTAAGATTTGCCTTCGCGTTCGCAAGGAAAGATCTGCATTCGCGAAGGGGCTGGGAGGTGATTCATCGCATTCGCGAGGTGGAGTTGCGTTCACTTAGAGGAAATTGGTCAGTTGGGTTTGAGGTTGAGTTGTTCATCGCGTTCATGAGAGAGAGAGGGAGTGCGTTTGCGAAGAGTTAGTCTGAGAAACCATCGCATTCGCGATGGGCATGTCGCGTTCGCATAATAGGATTTTTGGTCAAAGTAATTTTGTGCTTTGCGAACGTGAGGCGTTGACCGCATTCGCGAAGAAGGAATTGAGGCTTGGGCAGAATGTTTAAATAGTCGTCTTGTCCGCGATTTTGAGGTTTATTTCCACCATTTTTGAGCGATTTTGGAGCTTTTTGAAGAGGGATTCAATGGGAACACTTGGAGGTAAGATTCATGGACGTAATACTTAATTCTAATATGAAATCTACCTAATTAATCATGGAAATTAAGCCTAAAATTGAAGAACTAGGGCTTGAAATTGGAGACCTAAAATTTGGGATTTAAGGGGTCGCTTGTGGTTGGATTTTGATGCTTTTGGTATGAATGAACTCGGGGAGTGATAAGGAGTCCATTGATGTAAATTTTATCGAAATCCGAGATGTGGGCCCGGGGGTTGGGTTTGGTCAATTTCGGGATTTGTGTTGTAAATTAATTTCTTTTGAGTGGGCTTTATTCCCTTAGCATATTTTGATGGTTTTGCACTGATTTTGGTTAGATTTGGAGCATCCGGAGGCCGATTCGAGAAGCAAAGGCATCGCGAGCTAGAGATTTGGACCAGGTAGAGGTGAATTATGATTGTAAATGATGTCCTGAGGGTATGAAACCTCGGATTTGCACATCGTTGTGCTATATTGAGGTGACGCACACGCTAGATGATGAGCGTGGGGTCGTACATTGTTGGGGATTGTGACTTAGTCCGTCCCGAATGATTATTTTACCGTGTATTTGACTGAAAATTATTTGTTATCATCATATTTTGGGCTGAATGCCATATTTGGGCCTCGTGCCAACTATTTGAACTCTTAGGGGCTTTTTATTGATATTTCCTCAATATTTTGACTTTATACTTGAACTTAGTCATGCTACATTCTACTATTTTCATAACTCGACCATGTTTACTTCGCTTTAACACTTAAATGATATTTTAAGCTGAGCACTATGTCTTACTGTTGCCCGAGTGGCTATGAGATTCTGACTTAGTAAGGTTGATGGCCTATGTTGTGAGGAAACACTGATTATGATTATGAGGCCGAGGGCTTGAGATTGGTACGCCACATGGTGGCTTGTTGATATGAGGTCGAGAGTCTAGTGATGATGCCATGAGATGGCTCGATATTGTGCTCAGGCCGTAAGGTGCCCCTCCAGAAGTCTGCACACCCCCAGTAAGCGCGAGTACCCACTGTGATGTGAGATATAGCCCGAGGGGCTGGTATTGTTCTGAGATTTTGCTCGAGGGGTAGATTTGTTGACATTGTGCCCGAGGGGCAATCCTTTATGTGTTTATATTTCTTATTTGCATGTCATTTACTTGCTTAAATTGTTAAAAGGCATTTTTATGAAGTTTAAACTGAACTCAATACTTTACACCTATTTACTGCTTCACTGTTTCTACTGGCTTTTACTGCTTCCTTATAGCCTGATATGTGCCTTACGCGATTTCATATTTCTCAGTCTTTATTTATGATTATTACTTACTGCGTTGTAGTATTCACTTTACTCCCTGCACTCCGTGTGCAAATTCAGGCATTGCTGATCCTGCTCGTGAGGGTTGAGAGCTCCCGGGAGGTTGTATATAAAATTTGAAGTCATTTAATGAAGATTTAGACTAGTTTTGACAAGAATTGCAACTGAAAATCGTGGAAGAAGTTCGTTTACAGACGCTTGTATAAAGGTGTATAAAAGCGTATAATAGTGTATAAAATGTGTTTATACACTCATATACACTATTATACAAAATTATACAAAAAACTAACTTAGTCTTCTTCCTTGCGTCTTTTCTGAAATTTAACTCAAATCTGTTCAAATCTACTCCAAATCACTTCAAATTTAAATTTTGAACTCCTTTTAATATTTTCAATCAATTGGAACAACACTCAATCCAAACAACTAACAAAGTGAAAAAGTCCTATTTTCAAAGCAAAAGCTTTGATGGCCTTCAATGGTGGACTTCTACTCTTCAATTTTTTACATTGCAACCAGATGACATAGGAGGAAAACAGTAATGGCGGACGGCCCCTTAAAGCATATGTAAAAGATGTGAGAAGAAGAGAGAGTGAAAGCAATGGTTGTGATAACACATATTTAACTCCATAGCTTTTAGAAGCAATGATTGTAGAACACGGATTTTTAATTTGCAAGAGCTACTCTTTTCAAAATATGTGTAATATGGGCTAGACCAGGTAAAACTTAAAAACATGACCCATTTTTGTTACGGTGTGAATTCATGTATATTATCTTGTAATTCTTTCTATTTTTAACTATTAGAGTTGTTAACAATATCTGAAAGCTGGAATATTAGTAAAAAGGAAAATGATATATACTCGTAAGTGTGATAAGTCATTTTTCTTCATTGGTGAAATTGTTTTGAGTAAATTTTCTTTCCTCAATTCAAGTTAGCAAACATTAGAAACTAATTTCAAAAAGGTTCTTTTTGGAAAAAAAACATTTTCAAACAATGTTTTAAAAGGCGGGGGCGTGAAGTGACGCGTTTTACCTCTGACGAGGCGAGGTGTAAGCCCTGAGACATGGGGCGTAAGTCCCACAAATCTTTAAATTTTACTAATTTTAAGAATTTTAAGATAGTATAAAATAAAAAATAATTATAAAAATTATATTAAAATTACTAAATTATACCAAATAATCTATTTAAAGTATTTATAAATTATAATCCAACTATGAATAATACAAAAGGTATGACATATATCATAATATGCAAATTAGCTGCAACGTCGTTACAACTCAAACATCAAAAGTAATGTATTCGATGTGAAATCTTATATGTATCTCTTAAGGTATAATGAATCTTGAAAGAATTTCGATATTATAATTTGATTTTTTTTAAAATACTTCTTTTATTTAATATGTTTTCTATTTGAAAGAGAATTTATATAAAAATATAATTCACAATTTAAATATGATTTTCTAGCATCATTTATTTTTAAGTTTCAACAAGTTAATAAAGTGACACATAATTCACCATACTATATCATGATAACTAATTATCTGTAAATAGTTACTAGCTAATACTGAGCTATTAAGTTAATAAGTATTGTATCTCGTAAACATGAAAAAAAAATATTTAAGAAATAATTATTAAAAAAATATGGACTAATATAATAAAGACATAATAATAGTTAATAAATAAATACTTTTAAATGAAAGATTTTTGTTTAAAATCTACTATCATAGCAATCTTAGTGGGTAATATGTAATAATTTTTATTTTAATTATGACATAAAATACTCTCAACTTAATGATTTATGATTAAGAAAAAAATAATTTTGAATAGTCAATAATTTATTAAGAAAATTTGAGGAGCACAATCGCATAAAATTTTATTAAGCGAGTCCAGTACGTTGGGCGTTGGGCGTAAGTCCCGACGGTCGAGGCGTAAGTCTCACAGAACTAAGCCTCATGCATAAGTTCAGGAGCATTTTACGAGTGCTCCATTCAAAGCGAGCCCCATACGAGCTTCAATTCTGCCTTTTAAAAGAGAGTTTTCAATCACACCAATTATATATTCGAAGAGAAACAAAAAGGCTTCATATATCACAATGGAAATAGATAAACTAAGAATTCTTTTGTTATAGATGTAACAAAGGAGTTGGTAAATCTAAAACGAAATTTAACCATAGAAAAAACAAAGGTTTTGTTTTCTTTATGATATCTTTGTCCCCTGTTGGATGTGGCCGTATCTTTAATATTTAATTCGTCCAAAACAGACAAAAAGGATAACGTAATATTCAATCTTATTCTATTTGAAACTGTGTAAGATGAGCAATGAGTATCAAATTATCAAATATTTCAATTGGGAGACGTAATCGCTTTCTCCACTCCTTGCTAGTGCCAAACAATAGAGTATGCTCTAATTTGATTTGATATAAAATTTAAAAAATAAAAGAAGATTTTTAAAATATATGATCCTAAAAGTTTAAGGGATAAAAAATTTACGAGGTTATGTATTTGTATGGCTATAAGCAAAGGCGGATCCAGGATTTAAATTCTATGGGTTCAACTTTTAAAATTTTAGCATTAAAAAAATTATATCTTTAAAGTTATGGGTTCATATCTACTATTTTTATAATTTTAATAAATTTTTACATTAAATTTTACTCCACATCAAAAGTTATGGGTTCAGTTGAACCCGTTAAGACTACACTACATCCGCCACTGGCTATTATAGCTCTTCATTAAAAGTAAAATGAGTAAAATAAAAAATTTAAAGTTAAATTATACTATCTAAATATAAAAATATGTCATTCTCTTTTAAACGAATTAATAAGAAAAATAGGTCATTTAAACTGAAATAGAGGAAGTAACATAAGTGGCGGATGTAGTACAGTATAACCGGGTTCAATTGAACTCATAACTTTTGATGCGAAATAAAAATTTATTAAAATTATAAAAATAATAGATACGAACCATAACTTTAAGAATTTAATAAATTCAATATTAACAAATTTAAAATTGAACCCATAAATTTTACATTTTGGATCCGTGTTTGGTAATATAGTGCTGAACACTGGACTCCAGAAAAAGAAAAGAGAAATGACGAAAAAGGGAGGAATAAAATAGAATTACTATAAAAGAAATGAATTTATTTATACAAGAATAAATATTTGGTGGAACCCACAGCATCTTGCTTTGGGTCCGAGACCATTTTGGGACCCATAAACCCGAAAAAAGAAAAAAACAGGTAGAGCCTTCAGGAGTCACGAGCCACGAGTATTAGCTGAGAACAAATAACGAGGTGGGTGTATGTATATTATTATAGGAGTAGTGGTGTGTAGTGGATTCCTATAATCTAAAAGTCACTTATCTTTCTCATTTTGAGAGAGAGAGAGAGCCGTGGCCTTGTTTGCTTGCTTTTGTTGTTTCCTCCATAAGCTTGCAGCAAGTAGCCATGGCGGCTCCTTCTCTTCACTCTTCTAATCCAACCATCCAAACGTCATTTCCAATTTCCCATGCAATGACGAAGAACTTCGTTTCGATCTTATGTTTCTTTCTGGTTCTTTATCCTTCTTTCACCATGGCTACTTCTGCTAACACATTCTTTGGTAATTTCGAGTATTCATTTATTTGTGTTTTTTCTTTTTGTACATGACAAGTTGTCGTTTTTAGACCATTTTGGATTATAAATGAACCCTTCAATATCTGAAGCTCGAAATGTATGGTTAAGGTCCTTTTATTTGGTTTTGTTGTTGACGACGTTGTTGGTAATTTAGATATAGGATATTTGGGAATGATTTGTTAATGGGATGATAAAAAGTTGTGACCTTTTTGTTTATTCTTCAAATATTCCTCATTCTTTTAATGCGTATCTTAGTCCTTTTTCTCATGATGCTTTTGCAAGTTTTTGGGGACCGTTTTGCTTAGACAGTTGTCCTTATCATCTGAAGAAACTATATTGGGTTGTTTTACATTTTAGTTTCAGGCTTAGCAATTAATTTTATCTAATAGAGTATAAGTCATGGTTCTCTAGCTACTGGAAAAATTAGTCCCTATATCTTCATGTTTGTATATTCGTGCCCCTCTTCAATTCATTACGTCTCGAATCATAACATCAGACAGAGTACAAAAGTATGATTCTGTTTCTTTTATTAGTTTGATTATTTTCCAGGTTAATAACTCTCTGCATCTGTCTCCATGAATAGTCATTTCTGTAAAAAAAAAAAGTCATCTTTTCTAAATCGTAATATTGAATATCTCTAAAAATTGGTTCTTTCCAAATCCAAAAAGTTGTATTTATCATAATGCAGAACTGTTTCCTTTCAATCTGATAGGGCAAGATTCGTTTTTTTTTAATATAAAAAAAGCAAAAATTGCTCTTTTTATAATAAACAACTTCAAAGTTGTAATAATGTGGTGCTCTTTTGTGGCCATTAGGTGAAAATATAGAAGGCATGAAGTATGATCTGTTTCCTGAAATCCTCAAGGAGGAAGCTGTTGCAAGACTTAATGAGCTTGGAAAGGTATTAACTAAAGCAAGGCAAACTATTTATATCATTACTAGTGGAAGTCAAATTTCCTGTGAGGAATGTTTTTTTCTTGTGTCTTGCCAGAGTTTTCTTTTTCTTGGAATACATACAATACAATATGTACCAATGAAAGTTTTCAAATTTTAAAAATCTGTTAGTCCATTTCACGGCTGCTATATATCTCTTATCCAACTTTTCGTCAGTGGATGAGTTGAAGTAACAAGTTTTGTGTTGTGTGGCAGGTAAGTGATGCGAGTGACTACCTTGAAAGGACATTCCAGAGCCCAGGATCGATCAGAGCAGGAAATCTTCTTCGTGCATGGATGGAAGATGCGGGCTTGAAGACGTAAGTTTTCAACTTATCATATTGTATTTTAATGCTTCAGAAAGCTTAATTGAGAGAACTCCTGATTCCAGGTGGGTGGACCAAATGGGCAATGTCCATGGTCGGGCTGAAGGGATTAATCCAAGTGAAAAAGCTTTGTTAATTGGCTCTCATTTGGTGAACCATTGATTTCCTTACATCATTTCTTTTAGTGTATTTGTTTTACTTCCCAGCATCACTAGTTTAAGATGTTGCATAAGAACCTGAAATTGAATGTTTTGTGTTGCAACAGGATACAGTTATCGATGCTGGATACTTTGATGGCTCATTGGGCATAGTATGTGCAATATCTGCGTTGAAGGCATTGAATGCCACTGGGAGGTTGGATAAACTCAGGCGGCCGGTTGAGGTGAGACACAAAAATATCAGTAAACATGTTACCCTGGAATATTATCATCTTTTCTGTTTTCTGTTCTGTTATTCTTTGTTGTAACCGCAAGGGTATATCAAATGCATTTTTTAAAAGTTATCAGCTATATCCAAGGGGGGGACTGCAACGTTATTTTTGACCTCTCATTTCCTAAAGACAACTGTTAGGGGAAGTGCTCAATCTGAATTACAGAAAGTAATTTTTTCTTTAACGTAACTATCACATTTCAGTTGCTAGATTGATGAGGATCCTATAGTTCAAGTACTAGTTGTGAGTTGCTAGCCATAAGATTTCCCACAAATGATCTTTGAGGTTTGGGCTTTGTTCTGGTTTCAACTGCTATGTTTCAGATTCTGTCAATCTGTCTTTGAGGTTTACATTTAAAACGCTTGGAAGCTAATGTTTGTGGTTGCTAAGTTGCAAGCTAATGTTTGTGGTCGCGAAAGATGCGAATTGCATATGATGCCTTGAAGTGGAAAATTGGTTAATACTTGTTAGCTCTCTGTCTTTCCCTACTAATGGAATCTGCTTTGCTGAATATGTCTGTAGACTCTGTACTAGCCAAAGTTCCTGTCATAGCGTGTAGTAGTTTTCATAACTTCTGAGTGATGCTTGCTGATGTATAGTACTAAACTTCAAGAGGACAAGTTCAAATCCATCTGTAAGAGTGTGAGAGTATTTGTTAAGTTTAGCGTTCCCTGGTTTTCCTTCTCCTTCTTATTGCATCTTTCTTCTTCTTTGGGAAAGTCCTTATCTCCTTGTCTTTCATCTTTTAAGTGTGTGAACTCACTACCGAGCTGTGTAATTTTCCTCTCTTGGCCCTCTAACCATAGCTCAAAAAGTATATTTTCCCCTCTTTGAACATTATATCCTTGGACAGTCAAAATTTTGCGTTTACATCCTTGAGCAGTTGTAGAAAGTGTTACAGCACTAATAATAGTGCTAGTTGCCTAATGTGTTGTTGCTGCCAATCTGACTTCTCTTTTGTATTCTTTCTATTTTACAACTTTTATTTTCAGTTAATATCATATCAAATATTATTTTAGTTTCTCCTGCTTTGCAAATATCTTATGTACTGTTTTGCAGGTAATTGCATTTAGTGATGAGGAGGGAGTGAGGTTCCAGTCGACCTTCTTAGGAAGTGCAGCTATTGCTGGCTTATTGCCAGTTTCAGCATTGCAAATACATGATAAGAAGTTTGTATGGCTAACCTAAAAGCTTGTCTTTGTTTGTATGGCTTTTTTTTCTCAAACATTAATGTGCAACTGTTTTCAGTGGTCTGACAGTGCAAGGTGCTCTCAGAGCAAGTTCTATAGAAACTACAGAAGAAAACCTTTTGCAGCTCAAATATGAACCAGAATCAGTTTGGGGCTATGTTGAGGTCAATAAAAGTTTTCAATATGCCATATTGAAATTACAAACTACTTCATAAGATCTCTGGTAATATAGTTGCTGATGGTGGATCTTATTCAAATGGTCTTTCGCAGGTTCACATTGAACAAGGACCCGTACTGGAGAATGTTGGTCTCCCTCTTGGTTTAGTAAAAGGCATTGCAGGGCAGACAAGGTTGAAGGTGTGTATTCTTATCCTACCGCCTCTTGGCTGTCATCCGCTTTTATTCTAACTAAAAACTTATCGTCCATGTTCAACTCCATTTTTTCCTTTCCTGTAGCGAAACCACCTTTTTCTAGTTTTTGATTTCCACGGTTTGTTTCATCCCTCCTTGTAAGATGTTGGATCATGTTATGTCATCCCTTCTGGTATATAACGTGCAATGAAGAAATAAGAATGTCTGATTGGCTGTTATATCTATTCAGTCTATCTAGTTTTGTTAAGTAAAAGGCAGTTCTGATCTTTGTGATGATATGATATTACAAAGGGGAAAAGTACTTAAAGTATGTGAGAAAATGATTTGTCCGGGAAATCTGTTCTATGCACAATCTACAGCTTGACTCACTTCTAGTTGCTACCACTCATCTCCTTTTGGTATATATTGTCCCATATAATTTTGGTTGAAGTAATGCTAGCTTGACCAGACCTTTGAATTAAGCACTGCAGGTGACAGTGAGAGGCACACAAGGACATGCAGGAACAGTGCCTATGAATATGCGACAGGATCCTATGGTTGCAGCTGCTGAACTAATTGTATTTCTGGAAAGCCTTTGTAAACAACCTGACTATTATCTGTCCTATGATGGTCAATGCGCTTCTTCAACAGTGGAATCTCTTGCAGGATCTCTGGTCTGTACTGTTGGAGAGATATCAAGTTGGCCAAGTGCAAGTAATGTCATTCCAGGCCAGGCAAGCACTCCTTAAAACTTCTGGCGTACAACTCACATACCGTTTCATTGTTCGTCATCCAATATTCAGGGAAAGAATCTCTGGGATGCTTATTACTATATATATGCATTTTTCACAGGTGACATTCACTGTAGATGTACGTGCAATGGATGACACGGGACGAGAAGCTATAATTTACGAATTCTCCAATAAACTTTATCATATGTGTGATCGACGTTCCGTCTTTTGTAACGTTGAGCGAAAGGTGAGAGATACCTAATTATTTGTGGCATTACCTGCTGCATATTCTATGACTAACACTTCTCTTATTGGTTTAGCATGATGCAAATGCTGTCGTTTGCGATCCTGGCCTAAGCACAGAGCTGAAATCTGCATCTCATGCTGCTTTGAAGAGAATTACTGGTGAGGATCCAGGTGATGTTCCAGTACTGATGAGTGGAGCAGGTCATGATGCAATGGCCATGTCTCATCTAACCAAGGTGAGCTATACTCAAAACCTTGTATTTTTCGACTTGGACGTGATTTTCTTTCTTTCTTTTGATAATGGTGGTGTAAGGGCCACTTGCGAGACTCGAATATTTCACCAAGCACTTGCTACCTCTTAGAGTACAGGTACTAGGTAGCTCTATCCACTTAGGCAAATAGGAATGCCTATGTCTCCCATGGTTTTACCCACTTCATTGACACTATGAACGTGATTTTCTTTCTTGTTTGTATTAAAGATTCACTATTTTTCGATAGGTGGGAATGCTATTTGTGCGTTGTCGTGGAGGCATCAGCCATTCTCCTGCGGAGCATGTATTAGATGATGATATTTGGGCAGCTGGAATGGCAGTACTTACATTTTTGGAGACCCTCTTGTAATTACCGGCATTCTGCAATGCAATCTAGTTTTCCATTCGTAATCATATTATGTATATACATCGATTCAAACTTCTGTAGTTGCAATAATGAAAATGTATATTTGCAAATAGCAATTTCGCCTGTTCATAGTGAACCGACGTTTGATCAAACTCTTGCTTGAGCATGATTCGAATAAACGAGCGAATATACAAAAGCAATAATCTCTTTGAAATTTTTGAAGCGACATCCTTGCAGAACAGATATCTACCGTCCGACCAAGTTTAGCCTAAGTTGCTTTAAATCCTTTTAACTTTTGAAAAATGAGAAGACAACTTGTGCAAAAAGAAAGCATGTTCGAAAAGTGTTTTTTTTTTTTAAGTTGTGTGTGTTTTGTAAATGGAAGAACTATTTACAAACCATCAAAACACTTCTTCACGAACCTTTTTTTGCAGAAGTTTCTTGAAAGAATTTAAACAAACATGTTTTTGGAACAAACATGTTTCTGGAATTCTTTTGACAATATTTCAAAAAGAATCCGTGGACATATCTTGAATAGGTTGTTACGCATAATGACAATTTAACACAGGAAATTAGAAATGAACTTTGACGATAGTGGTACTAAATTATATAATATAAAGCACCCACAAGATGAAATGCATGCTGGCTTTGGTGATATCAAGTGAAAATCAACTGGTCTTACACGTACAGATTAGTAACTGTAGCTACATTTTAACCATTATGGACTGTTTCAAGGCATTGCATGTCCATCAGCAAGGTGACAATAAAATCCTAAAACAGTTGTGGCCCTTGCAAATAGGTTAGAAACATCGTGTAACTAGTTTCTGTTAAAAGAACTGCAGATCTGTAATTCTTCTCCACTTACTTTACACTAGGAGGTTGAGCTAATTGTTGCAGCTGGTGGACAACGTGGGACATCCTAGGACGCATTGACGGCACATGTTGTGTACAAGAATAAACAAGGTCAACAACCTTTTGGATAACTCCAACTTCAGGAATATGAGAAGAGGAAGAAGATGATATGACAGGATCCAAGAGCTCTACATAGCGATGAGCCTGCACCAGAGGCGTGGCCCATTCAAATATACTCTGCCAACCAACAGAATCAACTGCTTGTGCTGGTCTCCGACCGCTCATAATTTCAAGCAGGAGAACTCCAAAGCTATACACGTCACTCTTTGTAGTAAGCTCATTTCTGTAAACAAACTCCGGAGCAAGATACCCATGAGTACCACCTGCCATGACTCTCCTCTCATGCATAACTTCCCACGGTACAAACTTAGACAGACCAACTCCCATTAGATGTGCGCCAAAATCTTCGTCAAGAAGTACATTGCTTGCACGAATATCCCTATGCACAACTTGTGGCTTCACTTTGTCATGAAGAAACCTGTCAAATTTGATGAAATAAGCACAAAACTATGTACAAGCAAAGAATTGCCATTACAGAGGTTTGCAAGCAAATAATGCCATGCTCTTGAGTCAGCATCTCTTGTGCACTAGCTGAAACAGTATGACAAAACCGAGAGTTTTCAACAACTACCTCCATACAACAACACAACCAGACCAGTCATTCTCACCTTAGCCAGCTAGATCCCTCAATTCAGAAATTAATTAGGTAATAAACTAATTTAGTAGTAATAGATAGTAACATAATTTATTAACAGAGAATAACATAATTTAGTAATAGACCCTGCATTGTCTTATTCTATTTTTCTTTTTTAATAAATATACCATAGACGTGACTGGTTTTAAGGTACCTATCCATCGATAGCGAGAACTAGGCATCTTAGTTGCTTTGCGTATGACAGCGACCTCCATATAACTCGTAGATATGCACAACTTCTTTACTTTGTACTTAGAATGACTTCTTTGCTTTCTGTATACATCCTCCCGAGAACAATGTAAGACACTCAAAACGGAAACACATGAACACAAAAGAACAGTAATATGTAACTATCCTATATAATTTGAAGGTTTTGTTTATAACTGAGATGTCACTGGCATCCATTTCCTTAAGTATTTTATCTCTTCTATCTCGTTTCTGTTTGAATTCTTTTTAGCATAAAAGAATTACAAAGACCTACTTGCAAACTTTCTAGATTTCTAAAAGTACGAAATGACCCCAGCTTACTCAAGCACAACAACAGCAACAACAACATAACCAATATAATCCCACATGTGGGGTCCGGGGAGGGTAGTGTATACGCAGACCTTACCCCTTCCCTGAGGAAGTAGAGCCTAGCTTACTCAAGTGACCTATATTTTTCAATTTATACCAAATAAATTATGGAAAGTAATACAATCTGATCAAAGAAGTCCATGAAAAGTTAAACCACCAGGGACCATACATTATTCATCATATTAATTAAATCTGATGATGCTAGATAAGCCCGTGGATTGGTCTATCTTATATCATCATGAATAATTGGAATTAATATATAGGCTTCCTCTTGTACCTTCCAAAAATTCTTCCATACATATTTCTTGTTGGGGATTGGGCGGTGAGTGGTCTCATAAGCCTCTGGAAATTTTATTCACCAGCATTTCCATGTCAAAGGAGTAAGAAGGGAAATATTGCAAGAGAGATCATGCATTCTTCTTCTTTTTCTTTTTTCAATTGTATAAATCATGTATTCGAACCATCTATATTTACCCTTGTATCACTTCCCGATAACATCCTCCAATTGACATGAAGCCAAACATGTATATATGAGTTCATACTCGTGTCCAAAAAAGGGATGTATGACAAGATTTAAAGAATAAACGCACATTTCTAACTAAAATAATCCATCTCAAGGATAAATTAAAATATTTATTCCTAATCTACAATGGAGATGAAGATAATATTAACGCTACTTACGCAATTCCTTGAGCAAGGGTGGTGGCGACTTTCATTCTCATGCTCCAGTCCAAACTCCTACCTCCTCTAGGAATATGGTGTAGCCACCTATCCAGGGGTCCATTGATAATAAACTCGTACAGGATATAGCGGTCACCATGATGATAACAACATCCTTTGATGGAGACCAGATTTGGATGATGAAGTCTTGCAACCCTTCCAATCTCAGAGTAGAACTCCTTCTTCCTCTGAAAGCCAGACCTCTTCAATCTTTTCACAGCCACCCTTGAACCGTCAGGTAAAAGCCCACTATAGGTACCACCTGTTTTGGCATCCCCAAGGAGACGATTTACTTCACTGAAATTCTTTGTCATGGACTTTACTTCGTCACGATTGAAGATTTTCCAAGATGGCGGAACTAATGCTAATGATGCACGAGATCTTCTCCGTCTTTTACTTCGCCTATAAACAAGAAGCCATATCACAACAGCCAAAGTAGTGCAAAGAATCAACCCACTCACAACTGCAAGGATTATGAGATATTCCCTGTGGCAGCGCATATGGCGACACTTGCTCCCTAATGTATCAAAAACATAAGAAGATTATTCAATATCTAATTAAGGCACGTAGATTGGATTACTGTTATCTAAAATGTACTGCTTATGGAAAAATTAAAAGGGAACTACAGAGTTGTTAGTCACATATCATCACCATATTATATTAGGAAAAGAGTTTGCTCCCACTTTTCAAAATTACACTTGGTGAAGAAAAGCAATTAGAAATAAGTTGTTCTGCAATCACTTACCAGCATCAAGCATGCATAAAGAAGCATGAGTTGTATTGCATCTCTCAGCTATAAGGGGTGTACTGCCATTGGTTATCGATGTACACAAATCCACTGACTTAAAGCCATAGCATGAGAAATTTTTGCAACTTGAGTTAAAAGTTGACTTAAGATCAAGACTCTCATTCCAGCTAGCTTCATTGTCAGACCATTTCCAACCAAAACCAGCAGTAGTATTAATGCTCTTTCCACCAACCCAGCATCCGTTACTATCATTGCCACAGAGCTTTTGGACAAAGTTCAGTTCTTCTGAAGATGTTATGGCAGCAAGGTTTCCTCCAAAACCGTTGCAGTAAATCTCTGATTCATCCCATTGCAAAGAGGTTGCATTATATTTGAAACACTTTTTCCCATTTGGGCTGCTAAACCAACCAGGATCACATCTTTCTGCTTGCAAAACAGTAGACAATAGTGTCAAACAGATGAGACATAATAACTAGAGTAGTTAAAAATCACAAATTACACTAAGAAAAATCATTTTGACAGATCAAAATAAGTTTCAGTTACACTAGTGCTATAATTATACTTATTCTAACTTCTTGATTTATCTAGAAAGAAAAAAATAATACTAAAACTTTTTTTTATTTATTAGCGAGCGGAAAAATAATACTCAAAACTTATCCAGACTTTCCCCTAGATAGTCACTCATACATTTTTCCTACTTAACTTTCTTTTGCTCTTTTTTTAATTTTTTTTATAACAGTGGTGTCCAGGCTAGCTAGCGTGCAATCTACCTCTCACTAGTACAGGTACCGCGTAACTCTGCCCACCAAAACTTAGGTAGATGAGAAGAAATTACCTAGTGTATTTTGTCTCTTCCCTCTTTCCTTAAATTGAACTAGAACTAGAACAAGGTACTACCAACTGACTCAACGGCTTCTTCTAATTTTTGGAAATTCTATTGAGTGAAAAGCTCCTATGTTGCTTTCCCACGATAACATTCTTCTATCTCTGCCCACTTTTCTGGGACAAGGGATGGGGTAAATGGTAAAACAAGCAGAAAAAAGTACTGCAAATCAAATTCAAAAACGTGACTAATATTTACATGAAAGAAGCTTTTTTTTTTATAACCATGGTGTCTGGGCCAGCTTACACGCAACTCGACTAATTCTATGGGATACTGTGACGACCCGGTCAGTCGTCTCATGAGTTACCGCTCCGTTTCCCCCATTTCTGCTTCTTATTGCTTTGTCTATCGGTTATATATGTGATCGGGTTGGTTGGCTCGGGTTCGGAAAGGATTTGGTAAGGTTTGAGACACTTAATCTTTTTTGAGGAAGCTTAAGTTGGAAAAGTCAACCGGATGTTGACTTAAATGTTAGAGGGCTCGGATGTGAGTTCCGGTGATTCAGATAGCTTCGGGAGGTGATTTGGGACTTAGGAGCGTGATCGGAATGTGTTTTGGAGGTCCGGAGTAGATTTAGGCTTGAATTGGCGAAATTGAATTTTTGGCGTTTTCCGGTTGATAGGTGAGATTTTGATATAGGGGTCAAAATGGAATTCCAAGAGTTGCAGTAGTTCGTTGTGTCATTTGGAATGTGTGTGCAAAATTTCAGGTCATTCAGACGTAGTTTGGTTGGGTTTTTGATTAAAAGCGGAATTCGGAAGATTTTGGGAACTTAGACTTGAATCTGATGAGTGTTGGTTGATCTGATGTTGTTTGAGGTGTTTTGAAGATTTGTATAAGTTTGAATAAGGTTTTGCGATATGTTGGTTCTTTTGGTTGAGGTCCCGGGGGGCCTCGGGGTGATTTCGGATGGTTGACGGAGAGTTTGAGATTTTGATGAAGCTGCAGATTTTCTGCTTCTGGTATTTCCGCACCTGCGGATTGGGGACCGCAGGTGCGATGTCGCAGATGCGATGAACGGGGCCGCAGAAGCGGAAAGGAGCTAGGGAGTCAGAAACCGCAGAAGCGATTGGAGAACCGCACTTGCGATGGCGCAGGTGCGAATAGTGGATCGCAGATGCGGAAAGCTGGGACTTAAGTGAGGACCGCAGATGCGGTGGCCTTGACCGCAAAAGCGGTACCGCAGATGCGAAAATGCCTGGGTCAGAATGTATAAATTGTTTCCTTCGCGACTTTTTAAGCTATTCCACCATTTTTAAGTCGGCTTTGGAGCTTTTTGGACGATTTTGAAGAAGGATTTCAAGGGAACTTCATTGAGGTAAGGATTTTGGACCTAAAACTCGTTCTCATGGTATTATTTCACGGATTAGAGCTATAATTAATGGAATTTAAGGGTTAAAATTGGGGAAACTAGGGCTTGGTATTGGAGACCTAAACTTGAGGATTCGAGGGACCATTTGTGGTCGGATTTTGGTACTTTTGACATGTGTGAACTCGTGGGGAGATGAGGAATCTATTGATGTGAATTTTATCGAATTCCGAGACGTGGGCCCGGGGGTTAGGTTTTGGTAATTTCGGGATTTGTGTTGTATATTGATTATTTTCGCTTGGGCTTCGTCCCCTTAGCATATTTTGACGCCGTGATTCTGATTTTGGATAGATTCGACGCGAGTGGAGGCCGATTCGAGGGGCAAAGGCGTTGCGGGCTTGAGTTTGGACCGGATTGAGGTGAGTAATGATTGTAAATGATGTCCCGAGGGTATGAAACCCAAGATTGCACATCGTTGTGCTATATTGAGGTGACGCACACGCTAGATGACGAGCGTGGGGTCGTGCACTGTTGGGAATTGTGACTTAGTCCGTCTCGAATGATTGTTTTACCGCTTATTTGACTGAAAACTATTTGCTATCATCATGTTTTGGGCTGAATGTCATATTTGGGATTCGTGCCAACTATTTGAACCCTTAGGGGATTTTTATTGATATTTCCTCATTGTTTTGACTTTATACTTGAACTCAGTCATGCTATATTCTACTGTTTTTCATAACTCAACCATGTTTACTCTGCTTTAACACTTAAATGACATTTTAAATGATATTTTGGGCTGAGCACTATATTTTACTGTTGCCCGAGTGGCTGTGAGATTCTAACTGAGTAGGGCCGAGGGCCTATGTTGTGAGGAAACACTGATTATGATTATGAGGCCGAGGGCCTGAGATATGTACGCCACGAGGTGGCTTGTTGATATGAGGCCGAGGGCCTAGTGATGATGCCACGAGATAACCCCGTGTGCAGATTCAGGCGTTGTTGATCCCGCTAGCGAGTGTTGATCTTTCCAGCTCGGGCAGATCCGAAGATTCTTTAGGTAGCTGTCGGCGTTCGCGGCACAGAGCTTCTTCCCTTATCTTATTTCTCTTTGTTTTAGATTTGTATTGAACTCTGTAGACTTTCCTGTCTTATTCCGGATTTTTAGATGCTCATGACTAGTGACACCACGGTATCGGGCTGTGTTGGGTTGTATTCCGCAAATTGTTTGTATTGTCACTGCTTACTTTTGGATTTATAGCATGTTTAAGACTAAATGCCTATTGTTAAATTGCTTAAAACTGGATTGGAAATGTGTCGGCTGGCCTTGTCTTCACGAGAGGCGCCATCACGATCGGGTTCGGGTTTAGGGTCGTGACAAATACCTGAGATCTCCCATCAGCAACGGGTAACAGGTAACTCTGTCCACCAAAGCTTGGACAAATGGAAAAAAATCACCTAGTGTTTTTGTCTCCACTGAATTTGAACCTGAGACCTTAGGTTCTCAAAACCACTTCATAAACTATTAGGCCATACACTTGGGTGCTTAAAAAAGAAGCTTATTTTTGCAAGCAAACAGAAGCCAAAAGAGATGTTCAAAAGGCATTAGATCTTAAACTCATGATGGACCATGAAACTTGGGTATTATTAACTTGTTTATATCTAATACCACAACTAAAGATGAATTTTCACTCTGGAAGTGTCTGTACCTTCGTACTTAGATACGGGAGCCACTATGCTTTGACAGTGAATGGACAGCCAAACGAATTGTGCTTGATTTATATGATTGTGCTAGCATATCAGCCTCAAAGAATTCATTTGGGATAAGGTTTCCAAGATCCGGAGACTGAAACATTAAGCAGAATTGGCTAACACTGCCATCTCAAACTAAGCTTAAGAAAGCCTAAGAACTGTGCTCCACCTGGCCATTGACAATTACAACAACTATAAGTTCAGTTATTTCCCCTGCCTCCACCCATATGTCCTGTGAATCTGATAGATGGAAGCTGTTATTTGGCCTCTGTGTTATGAATTGTGTGACTCGAGCTCAGCTTTGGTTTGATGATGACATTGTGTAAACTTCAGTTTTACTAGTGGAGTAGATAAAGCAGACTAGTCCCCTTAAAAGCCCGGTACTTTAGTGTTGGGGACAAGTAATATTTTATGGACGGGATGCCTAAAGTCATATATAAGGAAAGATTATAAAAAGTATATCTATAATTATAGATTTAACTCAATTATAAATTCTGAAAGAAGTCAGAGCCTAATCATATTAGCAACAGCCAATCTGTTAGTTCCAAATAAAATGACTGGAGAATAATAGTCGCAAATTAAATCAAAATGATTACCATCATCATGACTTTGATTCTCAGAAGGAGCTGCTTGTGCATCAACTGTCTTATTAGAGACCTGCGAATTTAAAAAAAAAAAAAAATCAAAACTTGCTCCAAATTCACATTACTAGCTACATGAATTCCAATAACAAATTCAGATACCCTTTTCTTGAACTTAAAATAATCTACAGGAATATTTTGCAATATAAAAGGAAATAAATATGTGGGTTATTACTTACAGAAGTGGAAGCAGAGAGCTGAAGCAGAAAACAAGAAAATAGAAGTAAAGGGAACTGTAAATGCATCAGAAGCTTAACACCCATCACTTATTCTCTCTTTTAGCAAAACCTAGAATGATTTCAGTGTGAAGTTGGGCATTGCGGATATGGGTGGGTAGGGTTTTAGTAAGAGAGAAAGTGAAAGACTTCACATTTGGGAAATGGGGGAAGTTGAAGTGTTGAGTTGAGTGGTTAGTTGAATTTAGAGCGTTGGACTTTTGGAGAAGAGAAGTATTGTTCAGACAGACAGGGTAGTTAATTCTCCCCTTATGTTTGTCCCCACCCCTTTTAATGACTTCGGTCAAATCGAAGCATCTAACTATATTTCATCACCCAAAAAAATGTGTTGGCTTCCCCTACCCTTGAGAAAATTCTTCAAAATAATTTGCATTTGAAAAACAAAGCAATCTGAATTCAAAGTTGTTGTAAAATATACCTTTGTTTATAATTGTTACTTAATATATGTGTATCAAAATTATATTTAAGTTTCAATCTTTTCATTCTTTATTTTATATAAGGATTTTTTTAAATTTTGATAGGTATCAATGAAACTTTTATCTTATTATAATTTGAAATATGTTTAAAGTATAAATAAACATTTTTAAAGAATTATTCATAAATTTTGCGTCTATTTCTAAAATGACATTTTTCTATAACAAGCATTGATATAGGTTTAAAAAGTCCTTACTCTCTTCTAGAATGTATTTTGTTTGAAGAAAAATATTTTATCGAAAAATATTTGCAAAAAATATTTATTTCACTATTCTATCACTCTCTAAAAATCGAAAACCCTTTCAAATGGATTATTGAAGAAAGCATAAACGAGGAGAGAGTTCAAGAGATACATGCAATGATAGAGGTACTGTCCTTCGCTTTTCTTGGTTGTCAAGCACTGTATATGCTGGTACTAATCTTCGTGCAAGAGATATTATGTGGGAAAATCTTATCAATATCTTCGAGAGTTATAACAGAGGATAGTTAGTGTAACCACGTGATTTTTGCCCGGTAAAAATACTCCTATAAATTCACAAAAAATAGATTTGTTTTAATTATTTTTATTTTTATAGAATTTTTTAGGAATTTCTTGTTAATTGTTGTTTGCATTTAGTTACATATTTAATATTTTTAAAATTATAAGAAAATACTACAAAAATTTCATGCATTGCATTTTGATTTTTATTTGCATTTTTAGGATTTAAGTTGTTTATTAATTACATTATTGAATAAAAATCACAAAAATATTGGTCACTTTTACATTTGTAATTTTTAGTTTTAAACTAATAATTTCCTTTCGTTATTATTTAAGCTAAATTAATTGTTCAAATGTTAGAAATAGTTAATTAGATTTATTTCACAAATAAAATTTTGATTTAGGACCTAATCTAGGTTTTTAATAATTAGGTTAGGATTTAAATTAAAAGTAAAGAAAAAAGAAACACAGAAAGGGAAATAAAGATGTCACGACCCGGATTTCCTACCCTCGGGAGTCGTGATGGCGCCTACTAATGCGAGCTAGGCAAGCCAATCCTTAACTGCTTACTTCATTAACAATTTCTTCTTTTAACAATTATCAGTGATAACATGAAAGCAACGGAATTTAAATGATTATGTGGAAGACTTAAATTAAAGAATACGAAACCATAATGCGAGAATCAACATATGCCTTTACCCAAGAATTGGTGTCACATTACTCACGAACTTCTAAGAGTACTAAATACAACAGTTTGAAAGAAAAAAATATATAAGATGTTTGTCTCGAAATACAAGAGATAACATACTGGAATAAAAGATAGAGGAGACGTCGGGCCTGCGGACGCCTGCAAGGCTATCTCGGTGTCTCACTGGACTGAAGGCTGACCCCGCGCTACTGCTGCTGTCCAAGACCTGGATCTGCGCAAAAGAGCACAGAGTGTAGTATCAGCACAACCCCATGTGCTGGCAAGTGTCCAGCCTAACCTCGGCGAAGTAGTGACAAGGCTAGGACCAGACTCCAAATAGACATATGCGGTTCATATACATATATATATATACAACGAAAAAGAGATACAGAAATAACCAGTCAATGTGGGAGGGGGAAACATGTTGTGGGGAGGTAACAGTTTCAAATAGAAATCCGCAATAACAGAAAGAAGCAGCAAAGCCAGAATATCAACAAGAATCAAAAGTCAACAATTTGCACGGCATCACCCTTCGTGCTTTACGCTCTTCCTCGCCCAAAAAACAATCACAAGGCAAATAGGGTAAGGGAATTTATAACCTCGAAGTAAATCAAATAACAACAAGTAATGAAAGAAACAACATAACTCGGATATCAACAAGGAATCAGGAATCAACAAATGCACGACATCATCCTTCGTGCTTTTACTCTCGTCCTCACCCAAAACAATCATATAATAAAAATATGCACAGCATCACCCTTCGTGCTTTTACTCTCTTTCCTCACCATATAATCAATAAAATCGGCATGGAATGGTATATCATGCGGCACGGCATCACCCTTCGTGCTTTACACTCTTTCCTCATAATAGCAAACAATGCACGGCATCACCCTTCGTGCTTTACACTCTTTCCTCACGATAGCAAATAATGCACGGCATCACCCTTCGTGCTTTAACACTCTTCCTCACCCAAACAACAATCACAAACAAAGGGGAAAGGGAGTAGACAAAGAATGATAGAAATCTCGGCAAGGGAATATAATTAAGCAGCTAAATTCCGGCAAGGGAACACAATTAAGCAGTTAAATACCGGCAAGGGAACACAATTAAGCAGTTAAATCCCGGCAAGGGAACAATATCAATATTCTCAGCTTCCCGACAAGGGAGATAATCAACAAAACAACAAACATCCCGGCAAGGGAGCAATTTAATAATTCTTTCTCTTTCTTTCACTTTCACTTCTCATCTCACTTTACCACCTGAGCCAATGCTACATAGGGGTTCAATCATCTCGTACACTTTTACAATTCGTATTATAACTCGAGCAACACTCCTCGAAGTGCAGGGATCAAATTTTCTTTCACATGCTTGTTACAATATATAGAAAATCATCATTAAGGCATGGAAGATACAACAAAATCAGAATATCCTCAATATAAGGACTCACGGTCATACTAGACACCAACCTATAGATACTCGTCACCATGCCTATACGTCGTACTCGACAATTATCACGTAGCAAATAAGACTCAACTCCTAATTTCTAAAGCTAAGGTTAGACCAAACACTTACCTCGAAGCTTTGAACACCACTCAAGCCTCAATTATAGCTTTACCCCTTGATTCCACCACCAATCCGCTCGAATATAGTCACAAGTTACTTAATTACATCAATAAGTGCTAAATGAATCAACCCCAATGCATGAAAATGAGTTTTCCCAAAGTTTTATTCCAAAAAGTCAAAATCACCCCCGGGCCCACGTGGTCGAAACCCGAGGTTCGGACTAAAACTCGTTTACCCATTCCCCCACGAATCCAAATGTATAATTTGTTTTGAAATCGGACCCCAAATTAAGGTCCAAATCCCCAATTTTTAGAAAAACCTAGGTTCTACCCAAAACACCCATTTTTCCCCATGAAAATCTTTGATTTTAAGTTGAAATCATGTTAAAAGATGTTAAGGAGTGAAGAAAATGAGTTAGAAATCACTTACTAGTCGTTTTGGAGAAGAAAAGTTATTTAGAAAATCGCCTCTTATGTTTTGGGGGTTTGAAAAGTGTAAAAATAACTGAAATTCACGTGTATTTATACTCTTCTGAAGCCCCCTGTGCGGACCGTGCTAAGCCGACCGCGGCCGCACAGCACCCACCGCGGACCACGCAAAGCTGACCGCGGTCGCGCTGGCCCTTCCTGAAGACCTGCGGACCTTTGCCTCGCGCGGACCGCGCTAAGCCGACCGCGGCCGCACAGCACCCACCGCGGACCGCGCAAAGGCGACCGCGGCCGCACGCGATTCCTCGCGGGTCGCGCTAAAGGGTTCAGAAGCCTGCAATATTTTCCTGAACCTGCAACATTTGATCTTTTAAGCCTACGGCATCCCGAAACCTACTCGAAACTCACCCGAGCCCTCAAAGCTCTAACCCAAGTATGCACACTACTTAAAAAACACTCTACGAACATATTCGTGTGGTCAAATCATCAATATAACATCATGAACATCGAATCGAGCCTCAAGATCAATGGAATTTCTCAGATTTTCCTTTTAAACATCAATTTCCCAATTTGGGTCCGGATCGCGTCAAACGACGTCCGTTTCTAACCAAACTTTACAGGAGTGATTTCAAATATCTATAAGACGTGTACTGGGCGCCGAAACCAAAATACGGGCCCAATACCATAGTCTTCTAACCAAATTTTATTTCCAATTTCCTTAATTACTTCAAGAAAACAATTTCACTCAAAAATACATTCCTCGGGCTTGGGACCTCGGAATCCGATTCCGGGCATACGCCCAAGTCCTATATTTTCCTACGGACCCTCCAAGACCATCAAATCACGGGTCTGGGTTCGTTTACCTAAAATGTTGACCGAAGTCAAAAAAAAATTTTATTTTAATATCAAAACTTAGCTTTTCACAGAATTTCATATTTAAGCTTTCCGACTACGTGCTCGAACTGCGCACGTAAATCGAGGCAACCCTAAATGAGGTTTTCAAGGCCTCAGAGACACAGAATTCAATTAGAAACCGGTGATGACCCCTTTGGGTCGTCACAAAGGAAATATTTGGTCTTGTTCATAAAAGCTGGGTCAATTCCTAAAAGCCCAAATGAATTAAAAATTCGCTCAACCCCCTCCCCCAGCCCAATCTTTACCAAAATCCGGTCCAGTCCTATTTTAAACCAAACGACCCCGTTTTTCCCCTCAGTAATCCCAGTCGTTGATCAATTATGATTTAACAGTTGGGAACTAAAATCTCAAGTCCCATAAATCTGTCCGAATGAGCCCAAGCCCTAGAGACCCTCCCCCCCCAACAGTTCATCTCCCTCGTCTCTCTCTCATATTTACTATCTGTCGCCGCTAGAAATCGCCCACGGCGGCGGAGACACTCCAAACTCTCCCAAAATTACACTCTACACTCCTCTCTTCATCCTCAACATAAATTCACAATCAATTGTTCCAAAAACCTTCCCAAATCCGGCCAATTTCAAATATAAGAAAATCAGAAAACCTACATATGGTTTTTCTAGAAATTTCAAGCACATTTTGGCTCAAACTTACATGAGTTGAATGCTCTTGACATGAGCAATCAATTCATGTTAGTTTGGTTCATTTCAAAACTCATCGAATTCCAGCCAACTCACCACTGACCGGCCAAGGCTTCGTCGCCATCATCGTTCGTTGATTCGCCTTAGTCGTCAACTTATCTTCTGGCCCAAAATCAGTATACCCCTCTTCTCTTGTTCCTTTGATTCTTTTTATGTTTTGAAATTATCAGTTAGGTTTTAATTTTTGATTGTTTTGTTTAATTGATTCACTTGTTTAGTTAATTGTATGATCACTAGTTTAATCGTGTGTTGTTTTAGGCTAATTGAATCAAGTTTATTTAATCTAGTAATCTAACCAGGTTTAATTAGTTAGTTTGTTTCTGTTTTATTTGTTCTTTGATATTGGTCTTAATTGGTCAATTGTGATGCTTGAATGTCAATCGAAATTAAGGGGTTGAAAGGGTAATCACAGAAACTTTAAGGGTTAATTGGAAATCAAAATTAGGGAATCTAGGGTAGTGATATAGGAAAACTGCTAAATGAGAGATTAAAGTGAAATAACTTGATTAAGTTAAATCAGATTTTGGAAAAAGGTGAATTTCCAGAAGTTTAAAAGATTAAATGAAAAGAAACTTATGGAAAGGGACATTTGTCCCAATATCTATTAGAAAATATGCTGAATTTAGATACAGTTGTCCATTTTCTGGTACAAAAGATGTCATTTCCCTTAATTTAAGCAAAGGCTGGCAGATTCTTTTGTACCTTATCTCATTCCCTCATAAGGCTCTAACATATCCTATATAAGAGGGGCATTTTCTACAGAATTGGATAAACTTCACACAGGAAATACACTCTGAAAATTTACACATTTTTTCTTTATTTTGGAGACTGTTTTACATAGAAATTGACTACATTTTCAGAAACTACACTCTATTCATATTCATCTCTAAGTAGAAAAATTTTCTGGGTTCTTGAAGTTGGATTTTCTTTAGCTTTATCTGCTGATGTTCCTTTATTCTTGCTGGTTTTCTGTTGCTGCTTTATTTCTTGTTGTTATTCTCAAGTTCAGAGACTTATTTTCTGTTTCTTTTGCTTCTTGCTGCTACTGAGGTATTGCCCCTGATCAAATAATGTAAATTTCAGTTTTGCTTGAAATATGAATGTGTTTGTTGCGCTGTCAAGTTTCATTGTTATGGCTATTGTTTGGTGTTTATCAAGTTGCGTGTTGTTTGATTATTGTTAGAATGCAGTTTTGCGTTATGAGTTGAATTACTATGCGTATCATGTTAAACAATAATTGAAATCTTTTTAGTTGAAGCTATTTGTGGATTTGTATGAAATTAATCATTTACATGATTTGATCTTTAGCTATAAAGTCTATATGTTGTTATCAGTTAGAGTTATGGGTTTTGGATAGCCAATGTTTGATCATATGGTTGTTTAAGCTGTAAATTTTATCAATTAGAAATTATTGGTTCTGCATGATATCTGGAAAGCCTCAATGGTGATTCCACACATAGCTCTAATTCAGGTTTCAATTGCTAACTTATTTGGCTAAATCAATAAGTATTGAAGCAAAGAAGGGAACATTAGAGACGTGTGTATTCCAATGCAGTGGAATGTTGATCTCATGCCAAATTTCTTGTCTAAATTGTCATTGTTATTCTATTTTTAGGATCCACGTAATTATTCATGAATTATAATTAGACTGATTGAATTTATGATTCAGAACTTGTAAATTCTTTGACGCTAGACATTGGCACTGTATATTTCCAAGATTCGTATATTTGTGTATTCACTTCTTTTAAAGTGCCCGTCTGTTATCTTTTATTTAATTTCGGTGTGTGTCGATCTTGTTGGCATATGTCTGGCGAGTTCCAAGAATCCCATCTACAGTGGGCTATTGGAGTTTTCCCATCTACTTGGGATCAATTTCGAGCCCATTCTATGTGCTGATGTTTTTTTTAAGAGGGGTTAGCACATCTGAGCCTCACCTCAAAATCCATATGCAGTTTGCTTTTGCCCATGAAAGATCCTATGCCACTATTTAAATACAACTAAGCCCACAATGCTATTATAGCTATTAGCCTATCTTTTTAGTAGTAAATTAGGCAGAAATTTGATCATCAATTCAGTCATCATTAGTAATTCCACTCGGCCGTTACACTAAAACCACATATCGTATTAGTCTATTTTATGACATTGTAGTTTGATCTATAGCTGAACCCAATCAATTACAATTGATTTTCATTTGAGATGCAAACTGTCATTTTGCCTTGGAATGTTTGTCCATAATATAACCACTATGGGAATAACTAAAATAAATAATATTCGTAGAAAGTCATTTAGGTACGCATTTAATCAAATTATCGTGATTATATACACGTTCGCGTGACACGACTACGATTGTTAAACTAAATACTCGTAGAAATACTTTTAGGCGCAGCTTAACTTATTATCATGATTGTGTACATGTTCGCGTGACATAATTTCGATTTCCAAAATTAAATCGAGGTATGCGTTCGCGCAACTTCGGCCAAACAATCTTAAATTAATAAATTGTGATAAATTGTGTACACGTACACGTGACATGATGTTAGCGTCCCAAATAAAACGGGTTTACACACATGTAATCCATTTCAAGATTAATTCCATAAACGCCATAATTAAAAAAGCGGTAAAAGGTAAATGTACATAGGTTCTAAAATGAGTAATTAAATAATTTAATTAAGCTAGGCATGATAAAGCGACTGTGCTAAAATCACATAATTCGGGAGTGCCTAACACCTCCTCCCGGATTAACAGAATTCCTTACCCGGACTTATATGTTTGCAGACTTTTAAACAGAGTCAAATTTCCTTGATCTGGGATTAAAATAAACCGGTGACTTGGGACACCATAAATTACGCCATTTCCCATTCTTTTTTGGTACCACTACAGTATTAGCTAGCCAATTAGGATATTTTACCTCTCGGATAGATCCGATTTTTAAAAGTTTTTGTACCTCATCCTGAATCACCTGATTTTTGAAGGATCCTTGCTTCCTTTTCTTCGGTTTGACAGGTGGATATGATGGATCTTCATTTAGCTTATGGGACATCACCTCCGGTGGTATACCTGTAATATCTAAATGCGACCAAGCAAATCAATCTGCGCTAGCTTTTAAGAATTCGATTAACTTACATTTTATTTATGCGCTTAGGTTGGTTCCAACGTAAACTTTTCTGTCCCGCCAATGTATAAACAACACCACTGGTTCGAGTTCTTCTATTGTTGTTTTGATGTTTTCATCTTCTTATGGCTTTTGAATGATATCATGCCTTGAATCTACATCTGTTTGCCCATCTCCAGTTGAGGTTTATATTGCTAAATCCTCAACTAAATTCTGTAATTACTTTTCTGTGTCTGCAACATCGTTCTTTATGATCGAATCCACCACTTAATTGATACTTCTAGAAGCCTCACCTCTCTCTCATATTTACTATCTGTCGTCGCCGAAAATTGCCCACGACGGCGGCGTCACCTCAAACTATCCCAAAATTATACCCTACACTCCTCTCTTCATGCTCAAAATAAATTCACAATCAATTGTTCCAAAAACCTTCTCAAATCCGGCTAATTTCAAATATAAGAAAATCAGAAAACCTAAATATGGTTTTTCTGGAAATTTCAAGCACATTTTGGCTCAAACTTACATGAGTTAGTTTGGTTCATTTTGAATCTCACCGGATTCTTCCCAACTCACCATTAACCGGCCAAAGCTTCGTCGCCATCATCGCTCGTTGATTCGCCTTAGTCGTCAACTCATCTTCTAGCCCAAAATCAGTATACCTCTACTCTCTTGTTCCTTTGATACTTTTTCTGTTTTGAAATTATCAGTTAGGTTTTAATTTGATTGTTTTGTTAAATTGATTCACTTGTTTAGTTAATTGTATGGTCACTAGTTTAATCGCATGTTGTTTTAGGCTAATTGAATCAAGTTTGTTTAATTTAGTAATCTAGCCAAGTTTAATTAGTTAGTTTATTTCTGTTTTATTTGTTCTTTGATATTGGTCTTAATTGGTCAATTTTGATGCTTGAATGTCAATCGAAATTAAGGGGTTGAAAGGGTAATCACAAAAACTTTAAGGGTTAATTGGAAATCAAAATTAGGGAATCTAGGGTAGTGATATAGGAAACTACTAAATGAGGGATTAAAGTGCAATAACTTAATTAAGTTAAATCAGATTTTGGAAAAAAGGTGAATTTTCAGAAGTTTAAAAGATTAAATGAAAAGAAACTTATAGAAAGGGACATTTTTCCCAATATCTATTAGAAAATATACTGAATTTAGATACAACTGTCCATTTTCTGGTACAAAAGATGCCATTTCCCTGAATTTAAGCAAAGGCTGGCAGATTCTTTTGTACCCTATCTCATTCCCTCATAAGGCTCTCACTGAAAGAAATGAAGAACGAATTGAATATTTCTGCTTTTGTATATTCCAAAAATTGTGTTGTATTAAGTGTACAAGCCCCAACTTTATATACAGCAGGGATGTTCTAGGGAAACATACTATATTGCACATCAAAGAAATACAAGGATGGAACAAATAATTAAAATACAAAGGTATGGGGAGTATGGGAAAAATAATTAAAATACAAAAGTGACATGTGTTGTGCACTATGTTCTTACAATAGCTGAAGAAGGGTGATTATAAGATTTCAAATCTGAAGAAGGCCCAATCTCAAACCCTCACGTCCTAATTAGGCCCAAGGCCCAAAATACCACCTCAAGTCTCAATTAGGCCCAAGGCCCAAAATACCACCTGCTCAAACCCTCACGCCCAAACCGAATGGCCTCACTTTTGTCTGTCATCTTCATCGACTCCATCATCGACTTCAACACCCCCCTTCAAGTTGGAGGGGTAGAAAACACACCCAACTTGCCCAAAAGATGATGATGAAGAGGTCCGTTGAGTGGTTTGGTGAAGAGATCTGCCAACTGGGCAGAAGATCGAACAAAGGATAACGAAATCAGCCCAGCAATGTATTGGTCGCGTACAAAATGACAATCGATTTCAACGTGCTTCGTCCATTCGTGAAAAACAGGGTTTTTTGCTATATGAATTGCTGCTTGGCTATCGGAGTGAAGAGGGACTGGAAGAGAAATAGGAATTGACAAATCCCCAAAAAGACGAACCAACCATGTGAGCTCTGCAACCACTCGCCGCATAGATCTGTATTCTGCTTCTGCTGAACTGAGCGAGATGGAAGTTTGCTTCTTGGATTTCCAAGAGATCGGAGAAGTACCAAGGGAAATGTAAAAACCACTGACCGACTTCCTCGAGTCCGGGCAGGTGGCCCAATCGGAGTCACAAAAAGCTAGGAGCTTGAATGAGGAGGAAGCAGACATAAAAAACCCAAGCCCATGATCTTTGAGCAGATAGCGAAGCACACGGAGTGCTGCATCTAGGTGTGGTTGTCGAGGGTCCTGCATGTACTAGCTGAGGTACTGGACAGTGAATGATAAGTCTGGTCGGGTGTGAGTGAGATAGTTAAGTTTGCCAAGCAGATGATGATATAAGGTGGGATCCTGCACTGGTTCCCCTGTGTGAGCAGACAAACGAGTAGATGAATCGAGTGGAGAAGAAACATGTGACAAATGGAGAGAATCAAATTCTTGGAGAAGGTCTAAAGTGAATTTGCGTTGAGAAAGGAGGAGTCCATCTGTTTCTCGGACAACTTCCATGCCTAGAAAAAAATGTAAGTCCCCGAGATCTTTTATTTTGAATTCTTGATTGAGAAATTCTTTCAAAGCATGTAGTTCTGTGTTGTCATTTCCTGTCATGAGCATGTCATCCACGTAGATAGCCACTATAGAAATGGAGGAAGCTGACCTTTTAAAAACAGGGAATAGTCGTTGAATGAGTGAGTGAATCCCTTAAAATTCAAAGCAGTGGTAAGTTTAGCATACCACTGACGAGATGCTTGTCGCAGTCCATAAATTGATTTCTTTAACTTGCACGCATGAGTAGGTGAAGTAGGTACAACCCCGGATGGGAATTTCATGTACACTTCTTCATTTAGATCTCCATGTAGGAAAGCGTTATTCACATCGAGCTGGTATAGACCCCAACCTTTCTTTACAGCAGTGGCTAGTATGCATCTGATTGTGGTCATCTTCACCACAGGTGAAAAAGTTTCATTGTAGTCTATTCCCTCTTTTTGTATGTCTCCTCTAATGACCAAATCTTGCCTTTAGTCTTTCCACACTCCCATCTGAATGGTGTTTAACTTTATACACCCATTTGCATGGTAAAGCTTTCCTCCCGGGTGGTAATTCAACCACTTCCCAAGTCTTATTAAGTTCAAGTGCCTCAAGCTCTTTATTCATTACTTCTTGCCACCCTGGGTGATGTGTTGCATGTAAATAGTCTGTAGGTTCTTGTATATTGGACAATGTGTTTAGCATATGCTGATTGGTAGAAGATAATCCACTAAAGGATATACAAGTAGGCGTAACTAGTGTGAGAAAGCAAGAGTTGCTAACATCTGTGAGTTGGAGTGCATTACAGATAAAATCCTTGAGATAAGATGGAGTTGTGTGTGGTCTGGTAGATTTCCTAATAAGAACATCCATCATAGAATCAGAAGCTAAAGAAGGAAAAACTGGTGCAGATGTATGTGGTTGACTAGATGTTACTGGAGAATCTGGAGAGAGACTAGAAGGAGAGATAGAGGCACTAGGTGTAATAGGATGATTTGAAGAAATGGGGGGAGAATAGAAGCCACTTAATGATTCAGTAGCCTCTTGGGAAGCTTTAGTGTGAGGTCTGATAGTAAAAGGGAAAGGTTCAGTCTGATGACTTGCAGAAGTTGGAGCAGTGGGTAAAGAAATCTCAGAAGAAGAACTAGACTTAATAGAAGTAAAATGGAAAGAACTCTTCATGAAATACAACATCTCTAGAAATGAAAGGCTTCAATCTCGAGATTCAACACTTTGTAACCCTTTTTTCCATGAGGATAACCTAAGAACACACAAGGCATAGCCCTTGGTTCAAACTTAGTTCTTTGATTTGAGACAGTAGAACAAAACATAAACACCCAAAACATCTAAGGTTAGAGTACTTTAGTTTGCTTGAAAAAAGAACTTCATAAGGAGTCTTAAGCTTTAAGACACTTGAAGGAAATCTATTGATCAAATAGGTTGCTGTAAGAAGGCAGTCACCCCAGTATGATATAGGCAGGTGTGATTGGTATAATAAGGCTCTGGATGTCTCTAAAAGATGTCTGTGCTTTCTTTCCACAACTCCATTTTGTTGTGGTATGGACACACAAGTGGTTTGATGAATAATACCTAGTGACTCAAAAAATTCTGATTAAACTTTACCACTTCCTAATTCAAAAGCATTATCCGACCTTATAGTTTTCACCTTGCTGTTAAACTGTCTTTCTACCATAGCTAAAAAACCTTTTAGAATAGTGAATGCATTGGATTTGTTAGTTAGTAGGTAGGTCCATGTGCCTCTACTGAAGTCATCAACAATGGTAAGAAAATACCTAAAGCCATCATATGTAGCACTATTGTATGGTCCCCAGATATCCACATGAATTAACTCAAACACCTTCTTGGTAGAAATAGAACTAGAGGGAAAAGGAAGTTTGGACTGCCTTGCCATAGGACAAATAACACATGGAGTGAAGAATTTGGAAGACTTGGATATAGAAACTGATGAAACATTTTTCATATTGCTAAAGGGCATATGGCCTAATCTGTAGTGCCACACCTTTTCTTTTACAATTGAATCAGAAAAACTAAAACATGTACGCAAACCATGATTGGAAACAGAATTTCTTCTTGGAATAAAAACACTTCTAAACTTAGGTGAACTGGATCTGAGAATGTAGAGCCCCCCTTCCTGTTTACCAATCTCCAGTGGGCTCTTCACTGAAGGGCCCTGTAGAAGAAAACATGAAAATGGTGTGAATAAAACATATTGCTTGAGTTGTCTGCACAACTTGTGCACATACAACAGATTATATTTAAAGGATGGAATGTAAAGAACATTTCGAAGAATCAGATTAGGCAAAAGAGGGACAGTTCTTGAATGAGTGACCTGAACTTTGTAAGAGTTTGAGAGTTTTACCATGAGAGGTTTAGCCAAGGTTTTTAAATCTGTAAAAAAATCTTTGTTGAAAGACATATGTTCTGTTGCTCCACTATCCAATATCCAAGACTCATTATTGATTTGAATTAAACAGGCTAAGTCTTCAAATAAATTGCTCATACCAGCATAGCTCACATTTGCTGCAACATCAGAGGTTCCTGCACTGTTTTGTCCCACTTTCACTTGCTGAAGAAGCTGCAGCAGCTCAGCCACATTTTCCTTGATGAGATTCTGAACTCCTGATGTATTTTCTGCTCCCTGTTCATTTTCTTCATTTGAAAAAGAAGCTTTGTTTGCCTGGGCACTTCCTTGAAATCTTTTCTCCCTTGTGAACTTGAAATCAGCTGAAAACCCATGAATTCTATATCACTTCTGTATGCTATGTCCAGGTTTTTTGCAATAGGAACAAATTCCTAAATACTTCTTAGATTCAAAACTTGTTTTCTGTATCCTGTTCTCATTAAATTTTCTGAAATTTCCTGGTTGGCTTGTAGCAATGAATGAGGCAGATTCCCCTGAGTATGCAGGGGTAGCATGTATTTCCCTCTGTTTCTCATCTTGAATCACAAGAGAGTATGCATGTCCAATGGAAGGCAAAGGTGATGACAATAAATTGTTACTCCTTACCCCAATAAATATGTCATTTAGTCCCATTAGGAACTGTAATAGTCTCTCATCTTGGTGTGCTTTCAAGCTTTTGACTTTTGCACCACACTCACACTCACAAACACAAGAAGAAAATGTATTGAGTGCATCTAGTTCATCCCATAGGCTTTTCATTTTGGTGAAGTAAGTTGATACACTTGAATTACCTTGCATCACTGAACTTAATTCCTTTTGTAATTGGAACAGCTTTGCTCCATTTGCCTGTCCAAATCTGTCTTCCAGGTCACTCCATAAATCCTTTGCACTCTGTGAATAGAGCACACTCTCAGCTATCTCTTTGAGAAGCCATGAAAGTACCATATCATTACATCTACCCCAGGCCTGCTAGATTGCAGAATCAGCCTTAGGGATAATAAGAGTACCATCGATAAATCCCAGCTTGTTCTTTGTAGACAAGGCAATGATAACTGCCCTTCTCCAACCTCCATATCCTTTTCCATCAAAAGCTGAGGACATAAGGTTCATCCCTGGATAGTCAGAAGGATGAAGGTAGTAAGGATGAGTAGAGTCAATCACTCCTGAAGCAATGGCAACTGCAGGTGCAGGAACATTAGTGGTGGCAGCAGAAGCAGAGGCTAGAGTATCAGCTGACCCCGGTGAAATACTCATAGCAGATAAGCTTAAGAGAAGAAAAAAGAACTGATTTATGACTGAGAAAGCAGAAAAAGATAGCAGAATTAAACCTGCTCTGATACCATGAAAGAAATGAAGAACGAATTGAATATTTCTGCTTTTGTATATTCCAAAAATTGTGTTGTATTAAGTGTACAAGCCCCAACTTTATATACAACAGGGATGTTCTAGGGAAACATACTATATTGCACATCAAAGAAATACAAGGATAGAACAAATAATTAAAATACAAAGGTATGGGGAGTATGGGAAAAATAATTAAAATACAAAAGTGACATGTGTTGTGCACTATGTTCTTACAATAGCTGAAGAAGGGTGATTATAAGATTTCAAATCTGAAGAAGGCCCAATCTCAAACCCTTACGTCCCAATTAGGTCCAAGGCCCAAAATACCACCTCAAGTCTCAATTAGGCCCAAGGCCTAAAATACCAACTGCTCAAACCCTCACGCCCAAACCGAATGGCCTCACTTTTGTCTGTCATCTTCATCGACTCCAACATCTACTGAATTTTCAGAAGTTTAAAAGATTAAATGAAAAGAAACTTATAGAAAGGGGCATTTTTCCCAATATCTATTAGAAAATATGTTGAATTTAGATACAGCTGTCCATTTTCTGGTACAAAAGATGTCATTTCCCTGAATTTAAGCAAAGGCTAGCAGATTCTTTTGTACCCTATCTCATTCCCTCATAAGGCTCTCACATATCCTATATAAGAGGGGCATTTTTTGCAGAATTGGATAGACTTCACACACGAAATACACTCTGAAAATTAGATAGACTTCACACACGAAATACACTCTGAAAATTTACACTTTTTTCTTCATTTTGGAGACCGTTTTACACAGAAATTGACTACATTTTCAGAAATTACACTCCATTCATATTCATCTCTAAGTAGAAAAACTTTCTGGGGTTCTTGAAGTTGGGTTTTCTTTAGTTTTATCTGTTGATGTTCATTTATTCTTGCTAGTTTTCTACTGCTGCTTTATTTCTTGTTTTTATTCTCAAGTTCGGAGACTTATTTTCTGTTTTTTTTTTTGCTTCTTGCTACTACTTAGGTATTACCCCTGATCAAATAATATAAAGTTCAGTTTTGCTTGAAGTATGAAGGTGTTTGTTGCCCTGTCAAGTTCCATTGTTATGGCTATTATTTGGTGTTTATCAAGTTGCGTGTTGTTTGATTATTGTTAGAATGCAGTTTTTTGTTATGAGTTGAATTACTATGCGTATCATGTTAAACAATAATTGAAATCTTTTTAGTTGAAGCTATTTGTGGATTTGTATGAAATTAATCATTTACATGATTTGATCTTTAGCTATAAAGTCTATATGTTGTTACCAGTTAGAGTTATGGGTTTTGGATAGCCAATGTTTGATCATATGGTCGTTTAAGCTGTAAATTTTATCAATTAGTAACTATTGGTTCTGCATGATAGCTGGAAAGAATCAATGGTGATTACACACATAGCTCTAATTTAGGTTTTAATTGCTAACTTATTTGGCTAAATAAATAAGTATTGAAGTAAAGAAGGGAACATTAGAGACGTGTGTACTCCAGTGCAGTGTGGAATGTTGATCTCACGCCAAAGTTCTTGTCTAAATTATCATTGTTATTCTATTTTTAGGATCCACGTAATTATTCATGAATTATAATTAGACTGATTGAATTTATGATTCAGAACTTGTAAATTCTTTGACGCTAGACATTGGCACTGTATATTTCCAAGATTCGTATATTTGTGTATTCACTTCTTTTAAAGTGCCCGTCTGTTATCTTCTATTTAATTCCAGTGTGTGTCGATCTTGTTGGCACATGTCTGGCGAGTTCCAAGAATCCCATCTACAGTGGGCTATTGGAGTTTTCCCATCTACTTGGGATCAATTTCGAGCCCATTCTATGTGCTGATATTTTTTTTAAGAGGGGTTAGCACATCTGAGCCTCACCTCAAAATCTAAATGCAGTTTGCTTTTGCCCATTAAAGATCCTATGCCACTATTTAAATACAACTAACCCCACAATGCTATTATAGCTATTAGCCCATCTTTTTAGTAGTAAATTAGGCAGAAATTTGATCATCAATTCAATCATCATTAGTAATTCCACTCGGCCGTAACACTAAAACCACATATCGTATTTGTCTATTTTATGACATTGTAGTTTGATCAATAGCTGAACCCAATCAATTACAATTGATTTTCATTTGAGATTCAAACTGTCATTTTGCCTTGGAATGTTTGTCCATAATATAACCACTCTAGGAATAACTAAAATAAATAAATACTGGTAGAAAGGCTTTTAAGTACGCATTTAATCAAATTATCGTGATTATGTACACGATCGCATGACACGATTACGATTGTTAAACTAAATACTCGTAGATATACTTTTAGGCGCGACTTAACTTATTATCGTGATTGTGTACATGTTCGCGTGACATAATTACGATTTCTAAAATTAAATCGAGGTATGCGTTCGCGCAACTTCGGCCAAACAATCTTAAATTAATAAAGCGCGATAAATGTGTACACGTACATGTGACATGGTTTTAGCGCCCCAAATAAAACGGGTTTACACACATGTAATCCGTTTCAAGATTAATTCCATAAATGCCATAATTAAAAAAGTGGTAAAAGATAAATGTACATATGTTCTAAAATGAGTAATTAAACAATTTAATTAAGTTAGGTATGATTAAAGCGACTGTGCTAAAACCACATAATTCGGGAGTGCCTAACACCTCCTCTCGGATTAACAGAATTTCTTACCCGGACTTATGTGTTTGCAAACTTTTAAACAGAGTCAAATTTCCTCGATTTGGGATTTAAAATAAATCGATGACTTGGGACACCATAAATTACGCCATTTCCCATTCTTTTTTTCTACCACTACAGTATTTGCTAGCCAATTAGGATATTGTACCTCTCAGATAGATTCGTTTTTTAAAAGTTTTTATACCTCATCCTGAATCACCTGATTTTTGAAGGATCCTTGGTTCCTTTTCTTCTGTTTGACAGTTGGATATGATGGATTTTCATTTAACTTATGGGCCATCACCTCCGGTGGTATACCTGTAATATTTGAATGCGACCAAGCAAAGCAGTCTGCGCTAGCTTTTAAGAATTCAATTAACTTCCCTTTTATTTCTACGCTTAGGTTGGTTTTGATGTAAACTTTTCTGCCCCGCCAATGTATAAACAACACCACTGCTTCGAGTTCTTCTATTTTTGTTTTGATGTTTTCATTCTCTTATGGATTTTGAATGATATCATGCCTTGAATCTACATCCGTTTTCCCATCTCTAGTTGAGGTTTGTATTGCTAAATCCTCAACTGAATTCTATAATTGCTATTTTTTGTCTGCAACATCGTTCTTTATGATCGAATCCACCACTTAACTGATATTTCTAGAAGCCTGTTGATCACCACGTGTCGCGCTCCTTTTTTTCCCTTTTTTATGGGGAAGTCCGGGTTTCGACATTCATTGGGGGGAATAACTCGTTTCCTTCTAGGAATTGGGTATTTGAAGAGTTGCCACCTAACAAATTAAGGTGCGTTAGGGCACCTAGAGCGGTTAACTCATATTACAAGTTTACATCACTAGAGATTAGGGTAAGGGCTCGAAATAACCTTGAGGGGAAGGTGTTAGGCACCCCTCGCGATCCGCAACGGTGGGTCCCGACCGAACTTAAACTATGTAAATTAGTCATTTTAATAAATAAACAGTTTTAATATATATTCGCAAATAAAGGCATGTTTTGACGTTCTAAGTACATGTATGATTCAAGTCATGGAAGCAAGGGGAGGTTTGAACAATCTTGCATATATATATATATATATATATATATATATATATATATATATATATATATATATATATATATATATATACGTAAAGAAAAGGAAGTTCATAGAATCTAAACACATAGGAATTGGGAAAGAGGAGTCCTAGGTTGGTTAGCCTACAGGATCATACCCACGCAATGCCCGGTAATCACTCCTCAATAAGGGGCTACACGTGATATTAGCGTGCAGTCGTCATATCCTTACTACCCAATTCCCTCCCCTTGGTCATAACCTAAAGCGATCTAGCAACCTTAAAAGATATCCTATGCATGCACTACCCGTCCCTTCCTTGTGGCCCTGAAGTATTTAGGACATCTAATTTGGGTAGTTCTAGACTATCCTAAGGTACTTAAAGGAGAAAAATCTAGGCGACAACCAAAACAATTAGGACTGGACCAAAGATGGAACAATCAAAGGCTCAAGTTTTACCTCCACAAAAAGAGCAAGTAAATGCACGTCTTAAACACAATTTCAAGTATTTAAGAGAAGCCTTAGAACAGGATATCTAGTTGAGTAGAGAATATGCAGTATTGAATTTGGACCAAAGTGTCAAAGACCTATTCAGTTTGCCTACTGATTTTAGACCTGTTGAATATGAACAATCACGAATAACAAAGCATAGCTTTACAGTTTGCAGAATTTTAGTCACCCTATAGGCTTGCCTAGGCGTGTGATAGTGATATCCTATGAGCATGGTATCTGATCATTGATCGGGAATGCATTAAAACAGTAAACAATTTCAAAGCGGGCAATTTTGGATTCTATAGGCATGCTTTCTAGTTATATTAACTAACACAGTTTTCTAGTGATATTAACTAGGTAAAGTAATCAATAATCAACAATTAAGGAATTTCAGAATCAATCACATAAAGATTCAACATAGTTTTCTCCTTTAATTAAGGAAAATTAGCCAACGATAATGACAGGAACTAATTAAGGCAAGAGGTACAATCAGACTGAGTAAAGAAGTAAGAATCAGAGGCCTTATTAAGGAAAGGGGTTCAAATCAAACTAAAAATAAAGAACTTCAGAATAAAATAGTCAAAGGTTTAATTAAGGAGAAAATCATGTAAAGAGTCAGCAAGTATCGCAGACAATTCAAATAAGGCAAGAAAGGAATAGTCAGGACTCAACACATAGGTCTTAACGAAACAAATTGGTAAATCAAGAATTCAAATCAATCACTGATTTAAGGAGAGAAATATAGGTTTACCACAAATAGAAAAGTAGGCTAAAATAAAATCTCACGAACGTACAGAAATTAGCCGAGAAATCGAATCAAAAATCCTAATAGAGATGAACTAGGGTAAAAATCACAAGACATTGAATTTAGAGTAAAAGGGAGATCATGAAAGTCAAAGTACAGAACAAACAACGTAACAAGTAGCACGGGAAGACTCAGAATCGAAGCAAAAATATAAGAAAAATTAGGGCTTTAGTATAAGCCAGTTAGGGTTGAAGCAAACTCTTCGAAATCAGTCAAAAACACATAAAAATAGAAGATTAAATACTTAAAGTCAGCAAAACGTTTTGAATAAAATGATTTTCAAGAAACCCTAGTTTGAGAAAAAAATGGAAAGTCATTCGTAAAACCAGAAGATTTTCATAAAAAACTCGGTGAAATAAGTCCAAACCATCTCAGATCTGTACAGATCTGAGAAGTTCAAAGGAAGAAATTAGGGTTTCGAGAAGAACAACACAGAGATGAAGAAGTAGGCTTAAAAATCCATAGGTTTAAAGCGAAATAGGAAGATCTTACTCGAAATCGAATCGGAACAACCTGAAACAAGCAAGAAAGGGCCATAGGTGTAAGTGGACTGATCCCGGTCCCTCGAGGACATTAGAGATGACAACACCAACATAGGATAGGCCATTAGAGGTCTGATGGTGGTGAGAAACCACAATGAACGGTAGTAGATGGGTGGCGATGAGGGTGAGTTAGGGTTAGGATTTAAGAGCACTTGAGAGAGGAGGGGATCAGATGATGGCGGTGAGAGGAAAGGAAATGAGAGGTCTGGGTGGGAGGGGGGTCATTGGGGTTTAATTTAGGTAAGAAAGAATCTGGACCGTTGATCAAAATGATCAACGGCCAGGATTTAGTAAGAAGTGGGTCGGGTAGATAAGGGGTTTGGGCTGGGTAGATTTTGGGCCTGGTTTAATTTGAAATTGGGGTTAAAATTGGGCTAGGTATTTAGGCTAAATTTGAAAATAAAGGGACCATTTGTTAAATATCCTATTTAATTGATAAAATCATTTTTAAAAATAACTAATAGGCTGTAAAAAATTATTTTTATGCCTGGAAATATTTTAAAATAATTACTTAATATTTTATAAATATAAAAGGCTATTTTCCTATAAAATAATGTAATAATGCATGCATAAGCTATAACTACAAAGTAATTACAATTACATTCTAAAAATATAAATATGGCTATTTGTGCAATAATTGAAACTTGGTACAAATGCAAATAATAAAATTAAGCCACAAAAATTATTATAAAACTGTTTGTGATGCAATTAGTGATTTTTTTATAAAATAAATATTGGGAGAAATTAGTTAGAATGTTTTAAAATGCATAAATTGTATGAAAGATACTAATTGATGCCCAGGCATAGTTTTGAAAAATATTATGAAAAAAATTGGGTATCAACACCACGAATTTATCTAATCCCCCATTATGAAGGAAACTTAATAACCTGATGTAAAGTAGACGGAACATCATCTATATCATAAATCGAAAGGTCTGCCGAGAATCATATTATATTCCATGTCCGTATCTATCACTTAAAATTTAGTATCTTTGACAACTCCTTCTACAAATGTGGTAAGCACTGTTTCTCCTTTTGTAACAATGCTTGAATTGTTGAATCCAAATAAGGTACGTGTTTTGGGCACTATTTTGTCATCAGCTTGCATCTCGTTTACCACTTTTAAAAGAATGATATTTACGGAGCTAACTGGATCAATCAAAACTCGTTTCACGTTAGTATCATGTACAAGTAAAGATATTACCAGTGCATCGTTGTGAGGGATCATCACGCCATCTGCGTTTGCATCATCAAACGTTATGTTGTCTTCTTCCAAAACTTGGCGAACTCGCTTCCCGTGTGTTACCGTGACTTTTGACATTTTTTTATAGTCGTACACATCACACTGTTGACCTCCTCTCCCACGCTTATCACATTAACCGTTCTTTTTGGTGACGGAGTCTTTGGTGGCTCTTGTGTATTCTTCATATACGTTTACTTACCCTTCTCACTAAATAAATCGGTTAAATAGCCTTATTTTAATAAATGCTCTATTTCACCTTGTAGCAATCTGTAATCTGCTATTTTATGACAGTGGTCACTATGAAACTCGCACCAGAAATCTGGATTTCTTCTGTGAGGGTTCGATCTCATTTCTTTTGGCCAATGCACCTTATCTCCCATACTTCTTAAAACAGCTACCAACTTAAAAGTGCTAATATTGAAACTGTAATCACCAATCTTTGCCTTCGTATTAACATTGCTATCCAGCGTATCTCGCTCCTTCCCAAACTTGGATGATGAACCTGCATCTCTATCTCTTGATCTAGAACCATACCTCGGGTTTCTTGTTTAGAACGTGAATCTCGTCCTGCTGGTCCCACGTAAGGTTCATACCTATTCTTACCGGACCTTTTTTTAGTTTCTGGTTGCCTCGAACTTGTTCTTTCATTTCCTCATGATTGATAGGTGATAGTGTCTTCCTCTATCCGTAGCTTCGTACTATACCTGTTGTAAACATAATTCCAAGTTGTAGTAGGGAATTCTCGTAAGCTTTCCTTGATCCTCCTCATGGCTTCTGAGCTTTTTTCACACTATAGCCGCCCAGTTATCAGATACACGCGGTAATATCATTCTTTCATGCTGAAATCTATCCACAAAATTCCTGAGTAGCTCCGTATCTCCTTGTTTTATTTTGAAGATGTCTTCCATACTCTTCTCAACTTTTTGAGCTCCCGAGTGTGCTTTTATAAATGAATCTGCAAGCTCAGCAAAAGAATCAATAAAATTTTCCGGTAAAAGAGAATACCATGTTAGTGCTCCTTTTGTGAGTGTTTCGCCAAATTTTTTGACCAACGCCGACTCAATTTCTTGCTTGGTTCAATCATTGCCTTTCACGCCAGTTGTAAATGCGGTTACATGATCTGGTGGGTCGGTTGTTCCATCATACTTTGGAATATCGGGCATCTTAAACTTTTTTGGAGTTGGCAAGGGAGCGACACTTGGCTTCCAGGGTTGTTGTGAATATTTGTCGATATCCACTCCTTTAATCACGGGTGGCACACCAAGTATTTATTCTATGCGATCATTCTGCTCCTTGAGCTGCTTCTGCAAAGTTAGTACTAAACTTTGTAAATCAAAATTATTTGGGGTACCTGACCTTCCATCGCGAGATTCGCTAGAAGTTCCTCCGCTGCCTGAATTAGCAAGTTCCGAGCGTGGTTTTTCTATGGCTGTAGTGTTGTTTGGAGGTGGAGTTGGTGGTACAGTTGGCAATCCACTAACGAAAGTTTGAAGGGCATTGTTGACGTGTTATGCAATTAGCTGTTTTAATGTGTCTTCGGCAGTTTGATCGTCCCCTTGTTGATTATTCGTATATGATATTGATCTTTGAGGTGACCCTCTCGGGAGTGTTGGGGAGAGTTTTGGGGTGAAGGGATTGGAGTTCCATCCTCTTGTTGATTCTGTTGGTTCAGTTGATTCTGTTGGTTGTTATCGTTGGCAGTCGACATGGTTGTTTGACAAAAAAATGAATTTTGAAAGCGGGAAGATTATCAGATTCCCAACAACGGAACCAATTTGTTTAACCAAAAATATATCTTTTGGTAAAAGATTAATTTTAGAAGAAAACAGGCTTCTGATAACCAAGCTTTGCCTCACTTTCTCAATGGTATCAAAGGAAAATAACAAGAATAAATAAGGAAATAATTGATTGCAAAATCAATATAGAGAATTTCGAGAAAAGCAGAAAAGTAAAGTGAATATATTTCATTATTGTCTCAGATGTCCTTACAAGTGAAATTCTCTCCTCTTATATAGAGGTTTACACATATAACAGTTCTTTCCATTTATAGCTAAATCATTACGAGCTTTAATGGTATTAACGATCCGTTATAATTGGTAATCGTAACTGTTCACGAGATTCTACGATTCTGATTCCTCTCCTCATTAATTGAAGGTTCATGAATCTTCCCCTTTTATTATCTTGATTCAATCTTTGCCAGTTGTTAGGCTCGGTACTATCTCGTGGGTGTTTCCCTTCCGTGCCTTTTCTTATTCTATCAAATAAGACTGTCACGTGTCGCTATATTATTGCTCTTATGTGTTATGCCATGTTAGCAGTCTAATTTTTTACGTGTAGCTCTTTTTTACTACCAATACAGTTAAATCAGTACAATAATGTAGATGACATGTGAAAAAGGAAGAAAACGACAGACAAAGTGACACAAAGTAGTGCTGAAAGACTATTTGAGTGGAAAAAATAATTACAAAATAACAAACAAAAAGAAATCTCTGCTCAAGCTATGTGACGATTGGGCCAATGAAGTACCCGACAAAGCTCGAAAAGAAAGGTTCTTGGAAATGTTTGAAGTCCGTTATTAAAATCCACTCCAAAAACTTGGCTATAAAAAGGAGAAGAGACAAGAACAAAAAAACAACAACAAGAAAAGAAGAAAACCCTCTGCAGAAAACCTAAACATCTTTCTACCACCGTTCCCTAAAACACTTTCGACCACCATTTCTCAAAACACCTTGTAATTTATTCCTTATGTATGCTTTAGTAGAGTTTACCTCAAGCTTATAAAATAAATAAAGGTTAATATTCCAGTGTGTTTATTTTCTAATTCCCAAAGTCCAGTAAAAATCGTTCGGGTTTCCCGAAAGGGAAACCTCTCTCCTGTAAACATGTAAGTTACTGTTTTAATGAAATTAAGTTTCTAGATATTACCTTGTTTTATTCCTATGTTTATATTTAGCTTTACATTTTATGTATAATATCTTAGTACTTAGTTTGTAAATAACTAAAAAATCACTCTAAGTATATGGTTAATTTTCCAACTCCTTAACATTTTTGATGGATTAATCTGTAAATTCTTAGGAGAAACCAGTTAAGTTAAACCCAATAAATTACCAGAAAGTGGTTAAAATGGGTATATATAATTAGTCGTGTCCAGGGTGTGGTTAGAGAAAAAAAAATATTAAGAAAAAGATTTAGATCTGTAAAAGATTGGCAAGAAGAGATGAACAGAGTGAACTCTAAAAAAAAGTATAAAACTATATATGGGGTAAGTTCAGTTCCATTATTTGATTAAAATAGAAATTGCACGAGTCTACAGATTAAGAGAAGAGAGTACCGAGTAAGATTTTACAATATTTACCGTGCCGGGATGGGGGGAGGTAGGTTGAGGGGGTGAGGGGTGAGGTGGGTGGGTGGTACAGAAAAACGAAAAAAACAAAAAATTAAAAATACAAAAAGAAGTTGGGGTTGGGGGAGGGGGAGGTTTGTGATGGTGCTATAGAATTTTTTTATAGAAAATTGAAAATATAAGGAGGGCATCGGGAGGTGAGGGGTTAGCAGGGTGGGTGGAGACAGAAAAAAAAAACTAAGAAAAAAAATTTGGAGAGAGAGGGGTGGGAGAGATGGGGTAGGGGAGAGAAGGGAAGGGGGTTGGGGTTAGATGCGAGGGTAGAGGAGGTTTTGGAAAATGTATTTCTAAACTTTTTCTAAAGAAATTATTTTTCCCAATTTCAGGAAAATGTGATATCTAGAAAAATATTTTAACATTTTCTGAAAACTATTTTACGTCGTAACAAACACACCCTTAATCGGTAACTAGTCTCTCGGCACGTGCGTTGCACGTGTATATTAAGTCATATAATACATGGTTGAATAAAATAATTAATTTTGTTGGTAAAATAATAAAATAATATTAATATCAAATTATAATTAAAATATGTGTTCCTAAGCAAACAATAAGACCATTTCCCCTGGAGCAATTAATCTACAACTGTAACTATAATAGAAAATGTACATCAAGGCTGGACTTGAACGCAACAAATTTAAAAGTATCATAAGCTTAGAGCCATGACTTATTATGCAATAGTATTAGGTAGAAATTAAGCTACAAAGAAACCATTAGAAAATATACACTAACTCTAGATTTGAAAGCAACAAATTAAGTCTCATTAGCTTCGCAAGTCATGACTTGTAATGCAATAATATTATCAAAAGCAAAATTTTGGTATGTGCAGGAAAATATGTACATTATCAATTTAGGTGAGAATTTGAGTACATGAAAGACAACGTACAAGTATTGTACAACAATTTATTTTATACAATTTGTACAACAAATTATTTTATAATTTCTTATGCTTAGATATAAATTTCTTTATGGAGAATATATAGTTCGCAACCAAGCAACTTTTGGACAAAGGAATTAATGTTGTTCCAGTTTATATTGAAGCACCAGTATTTGACGCAATTAATCGAATTCCTCTCCTAGGAACGCATCCATTCGTATCCAAGCGTTGGTTTGGAATATATATATGCGCAAGGTTTTTATTTATTTATTTATTTATATTAATAGACTAATTAGGGTTTTTAAAAAAGAGTATTTTAGTAATTCAACTTTTAACTGTTGGACTTTCCATTTTTAATATAATACTAGTATACGTACTCGCGCGATGCGCGGATAATTTCAAAGGAAAAAAATAATATTGTAGAAACATGTCTATATTGCAGACGAAATTTAGCGATCACATTCAAAAAAATTAAACCAAAAAATAAATATATGAATTTTATAGGAGTGTATCTATGCTACGGACCACCAATATTTATGCACTCATGCAAAGGTCAAGGATAAAACGTATATCAAATCCAAAATAAAATCAATATAGATAATCAAGAGTAGTTTTACATTTCTTTCTGGAGTGATTGAAGTTTATTTCCTTCACAAAATAAGAACAATAAAAGTTTCTGCGTCAACTTATTTAATACCATTCCCATCGTCCGAAGCATAATTAATCACCGCAATTGAAAAGGTGCATCGTCTAATTAAAGATACGCTTCTCAATTAGTTGAGATAGTCCTAGTCCAGTATAAATTAATATTTTATTTAGAGGAAAAGAGAATACTATATAATTTATATTTTAAAGTAATTTAAGTGCATCAATAACATTAAATTGATGACTGTTGATCATTCTATATTAGTCATGATTGTCAATTCTTATACTGATCTTCTATAATTTTTCTACGCTATAACAGTCTAGCTCCCGAAAATTGGTAAGTCAAATCCTTTGGCTTCCTCTTACTAACCAATCTGTTATCCTTTTTTTAGATACTCAATTCATCGAAACATAGTAATACCAAATTCAACAGCTGGAAGTAGAAGATCAACCCTCTAGGCCCTAATATTCTAGGCTCCACACTTCTCGTATGTCACCCCATTTGGTGAAAGCTTCAGTAAATATAAATGACATAAATTATCAAAATTTTCATAGTAAAGAAGGAAAAGATGAATTTAAAGTAACTACGCTTTGCAACAAATTAAAAAATATAATCAAAAGAGTATCTCAACTCTAAGTTGATTTTAGAAAATATGGTACTATAAAGTTTTGCCAAAATAATTAATACTACTTTAAAAAAAAGTTAGCTCCTGTAACTCATCTCCATCAGTGTCTAATCAATGGCTTAGTGCAAAAATAAATTGCATTCAATGCTAGACTTTCTGGTGAACAAACTAATAGATCAACTATTGAGAGATTTAATAAAATAGTAGCTCAACTCCACCATCCTCTGCATGGCTTAAATTCGCCATACTCATTCAATTCATTGACAATTTACTTTAGTCGAATGAGATAACTTTACCCTCACATCAATTAAAGGTTATCCGTCATACAATAAAGCTTCAGTTTCACATCAATTCTAGATAGCTTGATGAGAAATATATCAACCAGGAAATTTTTTCGACTACATAGAGAACCAATATAACAGTGAAATGAGTTAAAAATAACCAACACTGGCACGTTCAAGTAGCCTTTCCACTAAGTTAAAAATGTATGGACTATTGTATGTATCTAAATAAGAGAAGTTCAAAAATTGAATGAAGCGTGGATATATTCAAACAAGTTGTCCATAACTGATGAAGTTACCAAACTAACGAAACAGGAAAAGTTAAATACAAGAAAAAACAGGAAACGATTCAAATATCTTTTTCATAACAAACGAAACTACTAAACTAACTAATCAAATAATTCTTCGTTTCTGCATTTGTTACATATGTAAACACCTTATGATATCTTCTTCTTAAAAACTTTCTTGATCTTATTTCCTGACAACTAAGCATACAGATCTTCTTCAACCACTGATATGACATTAGTTATACTCATATTGGCAGGTGTATTTGCAACGTCGATAAAGTTAGTATCTTCAATAGAATCCTACATATTTAAAATATAAAAAGTTGTGAAAATCAACAGTGAAACTATAATTCATATTGTTTTATTATTGTATACACCTGCAAATAATTTTATTAAAAGAATCAACAATATAAAAAAATGTTAATGGTGAGTTGTAAAATCACCATGATTTCGTTATCTTCATGAATGACTTGGTTATTATTGAAATCCTGACCCTATAAAAAATATATATCATAATTAAAATTTTCTTCAATCACAAATAGCAAAGTTTGAGAAATATTTCAGTAGAGAAACATACTTTGAATATCTCTGCACGTGGAGAAGGATTGTATTTGTTTATAATATCCTCGTCATCAGTAAGCATAACAAAAAAGTTGCAGAAATATTATTGCTCCTACAATTACTATAAGGTTAGCACGTGAATAAAAATAACAAATTATTGAAATATTTATTTAGTTTAATTAATATTGGGTAGCTTACTCATAATCCTGTATCTCAACGTACGTTCATGAACATACAGATTCTATCTTCTTGTTTGATAGAATGTACATCTCCATAACTCACAATTTCGCCAATAACATCTACAACAATATTGACAAAAAAAATCAACGAAAAAATTGAAGTTAGTATAAAGCAAGAATGTATAATAATTAATAAATTTCTGAAGAATCTACATAAGATATAGCAATTGGTATACCAAACAAATAAGACATAAAAGAGATAAATAAAATATACAGTTTTTATTAATAAGATGATAAAAAAATTAAGTCAAAAAATATACAGATCCACTCTTGCAGATATACTATTTTTTTAAGCACCTTAAAAGTTGCTTCATTAATAAAACATTAAGAGAATTCGACGGCTCACAAAAAGAAAGAAAGAAAGAAGGATAAGGTTCAAGCCCGCAAAACTAACGTTCCACATAAATGATTAATTAACTAACAAAATAAAGTAATTCAAATTTGATATGAAACTTCAACTTTTACTATAATTGGGATTGCTTCAGTTCTCAATGAGTACTGATAAGCTATGTTATTCGGATTCCGCAAAAATGTTGTTGGGTGCGTGTCAGATCCTCCAAATTTAGCGTATTTTTGGAAGATCTGACACGGATGCGACAATATTTTTGGAGTGTCCGAACAACATAGCTGATAAGACAGTAGGAAGATAACGAATCATAGATTAATGGTTACATTTCATTGGGCATTTTTGAAACACTCTACTTCACGAAGGATATATTTAAGATGCTTGAGACATTTTAAGTTTTGTTTATTTCTCAAAGATTGAATAAGATAAGGCTCCAACCAAAATCTAGCTGTCACGACCCGGATTTTCCATCATTGGGAGTCGTGATGGCGCCTACTAATGTGAGCTAGGCAAGCCAATCTTTAACTGCTTACTTCATTAACAATTACTTCTTTTAACAGTTATCAGTGATAACATGAAGCAACAGAATTAAATAATTATGCGAAAGACTTAAATTAAAGAAGACGAAACAATAATGCGAGAATCAACATATGCCTCTACCCAAGAACTGGTGTCACATTACTCATGAACTTCTAAGAGTACTAAATACAACCGTTTGAAAGAAAATATAAATTGTTTGTCTCGAGTACATGAAGGCTACCTCGAGGAGACGCCGGGCATGCGGACGCCTGCAGGGCTACCTCGGTGTCTCACTGGACTGAAGGCTGGCTCCCGCACTACTGCTGCTGTCCAAGACCTGGATCTGTGCAAAAGAGCACAGAGTGTAGCATCAGCACAACCGACCTCATGTGCTGGTAAGTGTCTAGCCTAACCCCGGCGAGGTAGTGACGAGGCTAGGACTATACTCCAGATAAACCTGTGTAGTTATACAATATATGGCGGAAAAGTAAACAAGTAATAAGCAGTTAAAGCTGGGGAAGGGAAACATGCTTCAGGGATAGCAATTAAAAGAAAATAACAGGGAATAATAAGGAAGTTAGCAATATAACTTCTATCACAAATGAAGAAAATAAAGGCAACTTTCACTTTCAGTTTCATCTTATTGCAGGTGTGCAACCCGATCCCATTTCTCATATCTCGTGGTAGGCGTACCACCCATTCCCATTTCATTATATCTTGTGGTAGGCGTACCACCCGCTCCCATTTCATAATATCTTGTGGTAGGCGTACCACCCGCTCCCATTTCATTATACAATTAAAAGAAATCCCGACAAGGGAACATAAGCGATATAATAACCTCCTGGCGAGGGAACAAAAGCAATATAATAGTTTCCCGGTAAGGGAACAAAGATATCGAAACAATCATCCCGGCAAGGGTGAATCAGCTATAACCAATCTTAACTTAGCTTGTACTCAGCCCAAATAATGACAATGCTCAAACATAAATAAGATCTGCGAGGATAGAACAATTCTTTGCGCAATATAGAAGATCATTAATTAAAGCACCTGGAATGTCATTTAAGGACACAACCACTTTCAATTTAAGACTCACGGTCATGCTCGACACCAATGTATAGATACTCGTCACCATGCCTATACGTCGTACTCAACAAGAAGCAAGTAGCAAATATGACTCCACTCCTAATCCCTCAAGCTAAGGTTAGACCAAACACTTACCTCGATGTCTTGAACACCACTCAAGTCTCAATTATAGCTTTACCTCTTGATTCCACCACCAATCCGCTCGAATCTAGTCATAAGTTACTTAATTACATCAATAAATGCTAATGAGTCAACCCCAATGCATGAAAATAAGTTTTACAAGGTTTTGCCCAAAAAGGTCAAAAATGCCCCGGGCCCATTTGGTCGAAACTTGAGATTCGGACCAAAACCCGGTTACCCATTCCCCTACAAATCCAAATATATGGTTTGTTTTGAAATCAGACCTCAAATTGAGGTCCAAATCCCCAATTTTAGAAAACCTAGGTTCTACCCAAAACATCCAATTTCCCCATGAAAATCTTTGATTTGAAGTTGAAATCAAGTAAAAAGATGTTAAGAAGTGAAGAAAATGAGTTAGGAATCACTTACCAATCGTTTTGGAGAAGGAAAGTTGTTTAGAAAATCGCCTCTTACGTTTTGGAGTTTTGAAAAGTGTAAAAATAACTGAAATTCACGTGAATTTATACTCCTCTAAAACTCCCTGTGCGGACCGCACAAAAAGGACCGCGGCTGCACAGGCCTCCCTGAAGACCTGCAGATCATAGCCTCGTGCGGACCGCATAAAGCCGACCGCGGCCGCACAACATCCACTGCGGACCGCTCAAAGGCGACCACGGCCGCGCTGGCCCTTCCACGGCCGCACGCGATTTCTCGCGGACCACGCAAGAGGGTTCAGAGACCTGCAATATTTTCTGAACCTGCAACATCTGATCTTTTTAAGCCTAAGGCATCTCGGAACCTACTCGAAACTCACCCGAGCCCTCGAAACTCTAACCCAAATATTTACACAATCTCAAAAACATTATCCGAACATATTCGTGTAATCAATTCGCCAAAATAAAAACATCGAATTAAACCTCAAGATCAATGAATTTTTCTCAGATTTCCTTTTAAACATCAATTTCCCAATTAGGGTCCGGATCACGTCAAACGACGTCCGTTTACCAAACTTTACAGGAGTGATTCAAAACATATATAAGACTTGTACCGGGCACCGGAACCAAAATACGGGCCCGATACCATAGTCTTATAATCAAATTTCATTTATAATTTCCTTAATTATTTCAAGAAAGCAATTTCACTCAAAAATTTATTTCTCGGGCTTGGGACCTCGGAATCCGATTCCGGGCATACGCCCAAGTCCCATATTTTCCTACGGACCCTCCGAGACCGTCAAATCACGGGTCCGGGTCCGTTTACCCAAAATATTGACCGAAGTCAAATTTATTCATTTTAATATCAAAACTTAGCATTTTTCACAGAATTTCGTATTTAAGCTTTTCAGCTACGCTCCTGGACTGCGCACGCAAATCGAAGCGACTCTAAATGAGGTTTTCAAGGCCTCAGAAGCACATAATGGGTAAGAAAATAAGTGATGGCCCTTTGGGTCGTCACACTAACATTCCACCTAAATGGTTATGCAACTAACAAAATAAAGAAATTCAAATTAAATATTAAACTTCAACTTTTACTATAATTGGAGTGATTTGGATCATAAATTCATAGTTCCTGGAACTCATGTTTAGGAGCTTAATTTTCAACTACTCCTAATTATAAGATGAGCTTGGTATTCAAACTATAACCTGTCCGTTGAAAATGTTTCCAGCTACTCATAAATATGAAAATGGTGGAATGTATGTTCCATAATGAGATGAAAAGCTTAAAATGCATAAGAAAGTGAAGAAGATGATATGATAAAAGTTGATTCTTCATCAATATTTGACAATTAATTTTTTTAATTAAACTAATCCGCAAGGACTAAAATTTTAGATACATCAGATATTGAGATTGAGATTTTTTTTCATGTCACAATCATAAGAAAACATATAAAGAAAAGTAAACTAAAACTGAAAAAATATGAGAAAGATTTAATTACCAACGAGTTCAGTATTGTCAAATTCTTGTGGATTTGACAGGTGCCATAGGTTCTAAATTTGAAAATACACATATTGAATTGCGGATCTTGTATTTCCTCAAAATGACCAACAAAGAGGTTGAAGAGATATTTTATTGGATCTTGTTGGTATTTTCATATTCAAATTTAAAAAATAAACTAATTATCATCATTAGAATTTGCACACAATCGTTCCCAAATTTTATTACTTGGTAACTTTCCATAATTAATCGTTGTTGGTAAATTAATTTTTAAAAAATGTAAAAGGGTAGATATTTCAGTATTTTGAAATTCAAATTCAAAAAGATAAACTAATTTTACCTAATTTTAACTAAAATAGTCACATGGCATTTTCTTCGCATAACACTTGGCAAATAGACAAATTGGTGCCCAAACAAAAGAAGTTTTATGCCGGCGGGCTTGAATATCAGTGTTAGAGAAATGGTGGGTGGTCGGACGATGGAGTGGGCGGCGAGAGCAAGCCACCTAGGTGGTCTTCCGAGGAAAATGGTGATCACGGCGGTAGGTTCGTTCGCGAAGGCGGTGGCGAATCTACTCAACACCACCACTGTCCACAACGGCGACACCCTCCTCCAGCTCGTTCGATCCCGCCCTGCCGGTGTTCCTCTCCTCACCGTCAGCAATCACATGTCCACGTTAGTCACTTGCTCTCTTCTCCATCCTAATAAATCTTTCACTTTATTCTCTTCTTAATTCAGAAAACCTTGTTTCTGATATATGCTTACATTAAGACATTTGCTTGAGAAACTTGTTTTTTTTTTCTTCAAGTTGAATAAAATAGCCATTACAAAGCTGCTGGGCATACAAGAGTTGGTAGAGAAAATTGATTACTTCGTTATTGATTGCTGAGTTGAACACCCATTATTCATTTGAATGCTTTTAGCCATTTAGGTTTCAGATTCTGTGGAGATCACAAAATGGTCATAACATCTAACTATCGTCCTAGGTACTGAGGTAGACATTCTTAGTTGGCTTGGGAAATCCGGTTTCTGGTTACTTATAATCTCAGTTAATGGACATTGATTTACAGAATTTGTCTGTGTGCAGTCAGTTAAAGGGAGAGAGGATAATAAGACTACCCGTCCTTTTATTTCAATCTTTGCTGATTTTTGGAATGAAATGTGCCATCATATAACGGAATGCATATACAGGATCCATATAACCAACCCCATTTTGGGGTTCAAGCATAGCTGATTATTGATTTGATCATTGGTCTAGTGACTTTCCGGGATACTTTGATTTTTTTAGTTACCGTCTCTTATTTCTATTGTGTGTCTAACTGCAGGTTGGATGACCCAGTTATGTGGGGATTCAAAGGTTTTCCAATTTCTGATGCGAAGCTGGCGAGATGGGTACTCGCAGCTGAAGACATATGCTTTAAAAATACAGCGTTGTCATATTTTTTCCGGCTTGGTGTGTAATCTGTTGGTCTGGTACACTTCTGTTCTTGTATTTTCATGCCTTACTTTATTACTTATGAAAATATTGTATTAGACTACCCTAGAACTCAAAAGTGAAAATGAATGCTTTGTCAGTGGACATGCATTTTCAGCAGAAAATTATGTTCTTCTAGGAAGGATGGAGCATGCTTTTGCATAATGATGTTCAATCAAGGACTTTGAGAATATCTGGAGATCATTCACTTAAAAAATTTGCATCTTAGTACTAGCTCAAATCTTCAACCGTGCTTATGTGGTTTCTGTGCCATTTACGTGGATATGAAGCTTCCATATTAGCACTTTTTTGTATCTGCATGCATGCTAATGTGGTTTCTTGCCATTTACACGGATATTAAGTTTCATAATGAGCAGTTGTTCGGATCTGCACTCATGCTTCTGTACAACAAGCTTCCATGTTGAGCAGCTATTCCTATCTGCACCCATGCATCCATATTGAGAATAATTTTAGATTTGGATGTGTGCTTGTGTGGTTTATTCTCCACTGACATGTATAATAGTCAATTTAATATTTCATATTTCCCTTGTTAAAGCAAGTAGTGGAGGACTCTTATTTGGTGGACCTTAGGGGATTTTGAGGTTTTGGGGTTCACTTGCAGACTCACAAGAATCATATAATTAAAAAAAGGCGTCGTTCTTAGTGTGGCTTGCTTCTCACGGTGTGGAGACGTGCAGGGAAATGTATACCAATAACAAGAGGGGGTGGAATCTATCAAGAACATATGAATGAAGCTCTTGATCGTTTGAGTGACGGAGCCTGGGTAATGCTTCTTTTACCCCATACCATGGACCCTTCATTTGGTTATGAACGTTGGTGTCGAATTCTGCAGATTTCTGCTTAAATCAATTGAATTTTTTGTTACACTCGAGGGGTTATGTACAATTCAAATTTTTGCATCTGATTAGGGTGGTTTTATCATTTACCCAATTGGTATTGCACTAAAATGAATACACGCTCCCCAAAAGTTATATCGTGTTATTCTAGTATTAAATGTTGCATTTGAAATGATCCACTGCTCGGTGAAAGACTAATTTCCAAATGGGCAGTTGCATACATTTCCAGAAGGGAAGGTCTGTCAAGAAGATGCTCCAATAAGACGATTGAAGTGGGGAACTGCCAGTCTCATTGCTCGTGCCCCTGTGACTCCAATTGTCTTGCCTATTGTCCATCATGGTTTTGAAAAGGTAGGTTCTTGACATAGTCTGCTCATACACAGGGAATTGAACAATGCAAAATAGCAATGGATCCATTGGGTTTTAGTTGCTTTTGGTGGTAATACATTATGCACAAGAAGCAGACCTTCTTGGGGATGTTCGGATTGTTGTGATTCTGTAATCTATACCTGTTTATTTATATATTGTTCATTGGTTGCTAAATTTCCCCCGCTTTTCGGTGGAGCTAATTTTATTGTAGAAAAAATGTAGTGTAGGTTAGAGGACTAGAGGTAATGCAGTATTAACAGTGTTTTTCAAAATCTGATGGATTTGTGGCACTGCTTCAATGTTGTTAAACTGTCCATTGACTCTTTTGTCAACTTCACTAACAAGGTGACATGCCTTACCAATGCCATAGTTGCTTTCTCCTTTCCCTCCTGTTCCAACGTAAGAAAAGAGAATAAGAGTGGCCTAAGTGTCATGACGGTCATTACTGTCAGCTATCCTTTGTATTTCTATGGACAGGGATACATATTTTTGTTTCCAAATTAAGTGTGGATTATGATTCTGAATCAGCTTTTTATTTGATTAACTTTAAAGTTGATCCTTGGGATGATTAGACATTCTTTGCTTTGATCAATTTTCAGGTTATGCCAGAGAATTATGCTTGTGGGAGAAGACCTCCAGTTCCTTTATGGAACCGGGAGATAAAAATAGTTGTTGGTGAGCCAATGGAATTCAACCTACCTGAACTGAGAGAGATGGCTCTATCTCAATCTCGGGATTCATCATCTTCCAGTGGGCGGTGGCCCAGAACCATCCTTGGTGGACTGGACGAGGCAGCACAGAGATGTCTGTACATGACCATATCTGATCAAATTCGAACTGCCTTGGAAAACTTAAGGAGTTTCAGTAGATCTTACATGAAGCCCAAGCAATAGAGTTGGTGCTTTCCGATCAGTTAAAGGAAATCTGTAAGGTGCATCCGTGTTGAAGGTCATATTGTATTGAGTCAATTGTAGTTTTTCTTTTAATGATTTTGATAGTCTGAGGCTAGACACTTAATTGAGGATGCAGGATAAGATTTTTGGGTTCAGTATCACGGTATCATCCTTGTAGCTGTAATGTTTGCATTTTGAGATTTCCAATATCATTTGGTCAAAATGAAAGATATCACTTCAATTCTGGAAAAGTATTTGCGGACTTACTGGGTGCTATAGTGCCTTGTTCCTTCCTTTGGCTGCACGCGAAACAGATTATGTACAAGGAATGGTAATAATGTGTTGCAGTATTCCTTTGTCAACCGCTAGAACCAGATTGAACATAAATAGACTAGTTTTGGACAGTATTCCTTTGGGGAGAAGTTTTTGGAGTAAAACTGTTTGAAGAAAAAAGTTCGAATGTCTAGTTATTGAAAGATTATATGGAAGAATCATTCTTCACTGAGGAACTGGCGGACGCACTCACCAAAAAACAATACTGTGTATATGTATAAATTATGATCAAAGCAGCATAAATTTTGTATAAATATTTTATTTGAACCCACATGACAACTACGATTTTACGACTAAAGTTATGTACTTCTAAGATTGAATCTGCTTGCACAAAATCCTGGGTCCGCCACTGTGAGGAAGTGTCAAGTATTTGCACATATGAATTTTAGTATTTTTTTAAAAAAATTTCCTTAGCCATTAGAATGCTCAACTATTAACTAGAACTAGAATATTTAAAGTCTTGGTGAAATGTTGAAAAACTTACTTGAAGAATATTTCAAGAGAAGATAGGAGCAACAGTTTTCAGTATCAAATCTTCATTTTTTAATTAAATGAGTTTATATTCAAACACAGTTACATAAACTTTCGGATATTTTTTCCAATTTCAATTCTAAATACTTTTTTTTCCGCTCAATTTCAACCTAACATTGTTTAAATCTTTAAGGGGTTGTTCGGTTGAAAAATAAATTATCCCCCACAATTAATTATCACGAAATTAGTTATCCGAAAGATTAATTATCCCACATTCCCATAAGAATAAAAAAATGCTACAATCTCGAGATTAGTTATATCACGATTTTATCTAAAACAAACATGAAATAAATTAATCTCAGAATTAATTACTATCTTTTTATACCTCGTACAAAAAGGGCCCTAAACGCTTACTAAATTTTGTACAACCAACACGGCAACACCACGGGTTGATGGGATTACTAGGTTTTTACAATTTACAATAAATCCTTTTCCTAATATTGACGTTATTTATCCCCGTCAATCGTCATCACAATTTCACATCGCGCGCCTTTCATAGGAAAAAAAGAAAGAGACATCTTATCGCAATGTTTTTCTATACCATACAGGAATTTTAACTCCCGGCGAACTACTCCAATATAGATAAAACTCCCAAAATGATAAGGGAATGATAGTGGTGGTTCTAAAAAGATGCAGCATCCTCCGATATATCCTTTTCCAATTCCAAGCCCTGAAAACAGTAAAAGAAACTGTGTCATTGCTTTCACCACTCCTCAAAACTACGCAGGTAGACTCTCTGAGCTCATACAACTCAAAGGCTGGACTCCTCTTTGGTGTCCTACTCTCATTGTTGAATCTACCCAACAAACCATCTCTTCTATTAACCACTACCTCAATTTTACCAGCAATGAACCCTACTCACTTCTTGAAGATTTTTCAGCTCTTGCATTCACTTCAAGAACTGGAATCACTGCTTTTTCAGAAGCTTTATCTATTAACTCCGCACTCCCATTAACCCCACATGGAGAAATCCTCACAATTGCAGCTTTGGGCAAGGATGCTGAGCTCCTGGATCAAGATTTCATTGGGAAAATGTGTGAAAATCCTGAGAGAATTAGAATCTTGGTTCCTCCAATTGCAACCCCATCTGGGCTAGTGGATGCCCTAGGATTAGGCCAAGGAAGAAAAGTGTTATGTCCAGTTCCGTTAGTGATTGGGTTGGATGAACCACCTGTAGTGCCAAAATTCCTTGAAGATTTAGCTAAAAAGGGTTGGATTCCAGTGAGATTAGATGCATATGAGACACGGTGGGCGGGGGCGAAATGTGCAGTGGAGGTGGTGACAAGGAGTGAAGAGGAATGTGGATTTGATGCGATTGTGTTTACCAGTACTGGAGAAGTGGAGGGTTTGTTGAAGAGCTTGAAGGAATTTGGATTGGATTGGGAAATGGTGAGGAGGAGGTGTCCAAGAATGGTGGTGGCGGCGCACGGCCCGGTCACAGCTGCTGGTGCTGAGAGTTTGGGTGTTGGGATTGATGTGGTGAGTTCCAATTTTGGTAGCTTTGATGGTATTGTGGATGCACTTTCTCATAAATGGAAATCATTGGAAAATCAAGAATCATGAATTTGGTTTTGCCTTTTTTTGGTATGTGTTCTTTCTTACCAAAACTAGAGAATATGTATGCTCATAAGAAGATTTTGATGAGCTTGAACTGTGTTTCTACTATTACATTTTCTTTTTGGAATTTCTTTAATTGTGTCTAGCACACCCTTTTTACCAAGCAACGTTGCCAATTATAGCAAAGAAAATGATAAGGTTTTGCACTTTGTTAGTTTAAATTTTCATTCTTACCAAAACAAGAGAATGTGCGTGCTCATTGTTGAAGATTTGATGAGCTAGATGTGTCTTACATTTTCACGAGTGGCTTAACAATTTGCAATTTATAGCGAGGAAGATGGTGAAGAGTCCAGCACACCTCTTTAATTGTCTATACCAAATCCTTCAATTGTCTAGTCAAAATTTCTTTAATTCAAGCACACCTCTTTAATTTTGTAATTTGCAATTCATAGCAATTGATGTGGTGAGTTCCAGGTTTGATAGCTTTTGTGAAGCACTTCCCATAAATGGATAATTGGAAAATGTGGAATCTTGAATTTGTTTTGTGTTTTAAAAAAGGAGTAGCACAGTGCACTAAGATTCTATTATGCACGGGTCTAGGGAAGGCTGGATGACATTATGCAGTCTTACCTTGTATTTTTGCAAAAAGCCATTTCTATAGCTTGAAATATTTACCATTGCACCAAGCTCCCCTTCTTCTTTTGGTGTTCTGTTAGAATATATTCTGATTTCACCAAAAGTAGAAGTGTCTGTCGGAATTGATGTGGTGGATTCCATGTTTGATAGTTTTGATATATAGTGTTGTGGACTCACTTTCTCGTAGATGGCACTCGTTAGAAAATCAAGAGGCTTGAATTTGGTTTTTCATCTTGTTGCTGTATAAGTTCTGATTCTAACCAAAAGAAGTTAATACGTGTGCTCAGAAAAAGATTTGATGAGCTTGAATTGCGCAGTCTATTTTCATTGGAATTCCTTAAGGGTAGTTTGGTAAGAGGGATAAGGTGAGATAAGACGTGGGATTAAATTTATACCGTGTTGGTTGGAGGTATAAATTTAATCTCAGACTTGATCAAGGATATCCCATGTTATCCCCTCAAATGTGGGATTATTTTATCCCATCTCTCATGTGGTATAAATTAGTCCTGGTATTATAATCCTAGGACTATAATCTCGAGATAATTTAGTCCGCGTACCAAACAACCCCTAATTATATACAGCACACATCTTACTAGTGGATTATTAGCATATTGCAAGTAATGGTAAGAAAAAGAAGTGCCACGGAAGAGCTGAGGCTCGTAGATGAGGTATTTGTTTGTAATATTGCAGTCTTCTTACAGACAGAATAAAATGAATTCAAATCCAAGGCCAAACGTTTTAAAATCAAAGATTGATACATACTTGATATATGTACATGACAATTGACGGAGAGTGACACAACAACAATAAGTCCAGTATAATTCCACAGGTGGGTGTGAGAGGATAGTGTGTATGCAGAGCTTAACTCTACTAGGGAAGATAGTGAAGATAGAGAGATTGTTTCGGATAATTGACAGAGAGTGATAATACTGTAATATGTAAAACAAAACTACCACTTTGGTGAGATTTCAATCATAGTAACGAGACTTAGCTTTTCGGTTTCATAACCAGTTTTTCTTTCTCCCTCCTTATGCACCTTTTTTTACTTCATCCATACTTTTTTACTTTTTTCTGAAGTGGGGGTGCAAACGGCGCCTCTACTTCTACTTCTAACTATGCAATTGAGGAAGGATTTGACAGGTAAGATAGAGCAAAAGCATAACTAAGATTGTTTTGCTATTACAGTGTGAAAGGAACTGCTAGAGTAGAGATCCATTGCCTAGTTTTGGGCTGCGCCTCTTCTTTGGTTTGGGCTGCATTTCAATTCTGAGAATGCAATTCCTTGTAGAATGAATTGGATAATATTTCTGTATGCCAAATGGAAATGATTGAGGATGGATTTTCGGAGAGGATAAACATGCTTGCACACTAAACTTCCCCCATGTTCTTGAGAAATTAATGCACTATTACTGTTTGTTAAAATGCTTAGCAGAGTCATAACGCATCATCATTACAATTGATTAAATTAGGATTAAATCATAATGAGTTGACATCACCCTTCAGCTAAAAGTGAAAAACAAGAAAAGACAGTCACTTTTTGTCTTTGGTTGCCCTCTCCTCAAAATCATAAAAACTCCTAACAAACGCTTTCAGTAAAGGCACATGGTGGAACCAAATCTTTAATTAAAAGATAGCCATTCCAACTCAATATTGATAACAAAGAGAGTCTTAACAAATCCTTGGCTGAACCCATTAACTTAAAATTTTGAATTCGTTTCCGTCTTTACTGATAACAAATAAAAAATGTGAGAATATACCAAGTCAATGATAGGGTCGTAATATTGCATACCTTTTCTTTTTTTTTTAAATATTGAGAATAAGCTCCAAAAACCTTTCATATATGAATTTAAACAGATAATCAGACTTCAATGTCATAACTTTACTAGGTGTCCACTCTTAATTTCTCTATTTTTTTCGTCTACAGATCTCTATTCTAGTTGATAACAGAGGAATAGGCTATTCTTCTTTTAAAATTCTGTTGGCCAAACATCATCTATATTGTTCGTTTTGTATTCATGAGTGTGGATCTTGTTTATTTTTAATAGTTAAAAGTTAATGGTTAATGAATTGTAGTTTTGTGGCTATCGTTTTTTTTAATTATAACTCAATACTGTTGATTATCGACTATAATGGAATAAACACAGAAACAAATCAAGGATAATTAATCTAAGCAGACTGCCATAATGACACTAGATTGTCTTTAAACTGTTGTACAATAGTCAAAACTAAGATTGTCTGGCCTACAAAATAAAAACTACCAATAAAATATTTAACGTGAAAGCTAATCTTATCGCATTAAATATTGACTTAGTAATCAAAATGAATAAAAAGTTATGCTCCCAACTTTCTCATGTTTGTCTTAAATACTTGCACTCTCAACTTTGACTTTTTATGGTATATTTTCCCCACTTTTAGTTGTTGGTACTATTGGCTTTTGCCTAGTCATGGCCTGCCTTCCTCTAAAAGAGTCACATCTTTCATATACCTAAAAATAAATAAATAGTTAATGGCGTTGCTGGCTAAGTAGTGGACATGGGGGAATACTCGTGAGCTTATTTAATTTCTCCATTATTTTTTGACTGCCCCAAAACCCAATTCTTTCTTTCATTCCTTTCCATTTGGTGTTTTAGGTTTTTACCGGGCCCGAAAGCCGGCACGGCCGGCAATCCGTTGCTAATTCTGTGAATTCCAAATTGACATATTTTACCTGTATTTCACTTGGACCTTGTTATCCCGTTGTTGTTAATGTTTTTCTCGTGACCTTTTCATTACTACTAGTATTAGTACCCGCGCGGACGCGCGGACACTAATCATGTCAAATATTTAAATTATTTGGATTGTATGTAAATAATTTTAAAATTTACACTTTCTTCGTAAATATTGATAATCATTAGATATTAATTACATGAAAAAATATTAATCATTTCTTCTATTTTTCTTTTTTGATACCATTCTTGCCGGTGTCATTGGATCCTAAAAATAGTCAGATGTTGAGACAATGAATGACTTTTTGGATAAGACTTAACTCTTTTACTACTACTTGAACTCTTATTTGGTGTGTTGATATCTCTTAAAAATATTTCTTTCTCAAAATTTCAGTTTCTAAAATATTATTTTTCAATAATAATTATTTTTATAATAATGTAATTGAAAATATTATTCTTAATTCAAACCATTTTAGTTACTATCTACAAATATAAAAAATTCTTTAGCTAGTGAATTTTTTTACTCCATTTTGATATTTGACACTAACCATGTTAAATATCTGAGTTTTTTGAATTATATGTAAATAACTTTAACATTTAAACCTTCTAAATAATTATAGATAATCGTCATATATTAATTAAGAAATACTACATGAAAAAAGACTAACATTTTCTCAATTCTCGTAGTGATAGTTTTATTTTTGCACTATTCTCAGAGGTGTCATTAGAACTAAAAAATAACCACAAAGTGAAATAGTAATTCATATTTATGGCAAAACACAAAGGTTGACACGATATAAATGATTCTTTGATTACAACGTGACTCTTATGCTACGATTTGAACTCTTATTTTGTATGATTTTATTTTAAAAAAAATATTTCTACTTTGAAATTTCAATTTCTAAAATATTATATATATATATATATATATATATATATATATATATTATAATAACGATTATCTTTATAATGATGCAAGTGAAGATATTATCCTTAATTTAAAATTCACTTTTATCGGCTATCTAAAAATTTAAATGATTCTTTGGCCGGATTTATTTCAGTATGACTCCACTTTAAGTTTATCGATATCTCTAGCCCCAGAATTTGAATTTTTAATATCCTATATATACAAAAAATCTGTTCTTTGAATCATTAGATGTTAAATTAGTTGATTATTATTATAAAACATTGTATATATTATCTTAAATTATCAAGTAGTTTATTTTTCGACACCATACTTGGCTTAACCTCAATGCAAACTACTCAAATTGCATTCTAATTCAAATTCGAATATCATATCAGTTTGTTAGTAATAGTGATTTTTTTAAAACGATAAATAATGTAAATTAAAAAAAATATTCAAAGACATCCTTATCTTATAATCTATGTATTTGAGTTGAAAAAAAAATATTTGAAATCGGTGAGATTAACTTTCAAATTTTTTTATACTCAACAATGATGAAACACAAGAAAAAATTTGTTGTCATCTTTTATTTCTCGTTTTTAGATCTTTCTAACATTTTTTTCAATATTTATTTTCTTTTATCTTATTTTTATGTCATTATTTCTTTTGTTACAAAAAAATATTTTTTTCACTATAAAAGGATGAGTTTTGAAATTATTTCATGTTTTTCTTTTGGCTTTATCTACTCAGCCTAAATCGGTGCTCACCCGACCACTTAAATTAAAAAATTAAATGATGTGTAATTTATATATAATTCATATATAATATGTGTATAATCGTATGTTGTCGGTATATCTATTTATATTAGCTATAAAAAGTAAATAATAAATATGGCCGGATATTATGTAAATATTTCATAAGATTCTGATATTTTGAGTTTATCCATGATATAACTTCTATTATAATAATTTTAAATCTCTCTACTAATGTTAAAAAATATCTTATCTTTTTATTATCTTTGAATTAAAAAAAAATTAAAGAGTTTTTTCGAAATAATTTGTTTACATTTTTATAAAAAAATATTTCACTTCATACCAATTTTTTTTATATATACTCTTTGTTACACTTAAAAGTCGCTATAGAAACCATCAATTAGAAACCAATTTATTTTTTGTTGAGTTTGAAAAAAAAAACCTTTCACATAATCTAATGATTCAAAACTAATATTCTTCAACGAAATAAATATTATACCCTTGCAATATTGGCTTGACTACAGTTAAATGAAGGGGTTTCAACTTATACCCTTCAATTCCTTGAATGTGCTAAATTGAAATTAATGATAGCAATTGTATAACCAAAGTTTTGTTATTTGTTTGATGTCCATTTATGCAAATTGACTCTTCAAACAAATATTCTTCAAGAAGGAAAAAGAAACTAACTTTTTTTTAATATTGACTGATTTTGTTATGTTTCTTTCTCCAGCATGTATATTTACTTTATTATATATGTAAGTAAACTTTTATTTGGTTTTGTAAACTCTTTTTTGTTATTTAAATAAACATAGACGTGTACTCTATATATTACATTTATTTTAAAAGAATTTCAATTTATTCAAATATGGCTACAGTGTTTCAAAGAACTATACTTATAAGATTTTAAATGTGAAAGAGTTTATAGTTATATGGAGTAGTTTTTTTTTTTGCTAGAGGCGAAGTAGTATTTAAATAATTATAAAAAAACAAAAGTTCCTACATGATTGCATATTATCATTAATCGAATTAAGTATGATGAAATGATAAAAAAGATAAATTTTATTTTTAATTTAAATTCGAATTTTAGAACTTTATCTATAAATTCAAAATTATCTTTTAATTATCTTTTAATATACTATTCAAATTCCGTGTGTGTGTGTGTATATATATATATATATATAGTATTATATATGTATATATATGTAGTATTATATATGTGTATATATATATATGTAGTATTATATTATGTTATATTATGTTTGTATTTAAAAATATTGTCAAATATAGAATAAAGTTACCATATACTATTGACATTTATTAGCTTGCCACTTGACTTAACCATAATGTCAATTATATATGGTAACTTTCTTGCTTTAATATATATATAGATGGATAGGAGATATATATTATTTTTTTCTTTTGCTTTAAACACTACAACTATGCTGGCCTGAACCGAGAATCTATCGAAAATAATTTTTCTACCTGTACAAGGTAGGGGTAAGATCTGCACATACACTAACCTCCCCAGACTCTACATATCAGGGGTGGATGCACGCTTGTCGAAGCGGTGTCACACGACACTGTTTCGTCGGAAAATTTTACTCAATATATGTATTAATATTGTACGAAAATGGATAAGTAGGAAAAAATAATACCACTTAATATAAATTGTATCTTGGTGTGTTGGATAGGTGCTTGATTTTCCTCTAAGAGGTCAAAGTTCAAACCTCAACTAACACATTTTTCTTTTGCAAATATTTGACAGAGCCTTCGTGGTTAAAAATTGTGATGAAGTAAAATTGAACTCAGGATTTTTTCCAATTTAAGACTCAACAAAACTAATAGACTAAAACTATTTCTTATTTAAAAATATGATACACAAAATTATATTTCTATTCTTCTATAAATTGTGACACTGTTTACAAAATTTCCTACGTACGCCCCGGGATTATACGGCGTTTGTTGTTGTTTTCACTTGGACATTGATGTCATATTCATTTCCTTTAAGAAATTGCTACTCTTTGTAAATAATAAAGCAAATGGGGACAAGTTAAATACTACACAATAAAGATTTGCCGCCATGTTTTATCTAAAAAATTCCATAAAATAGTGATAAAAGAAATTGAAAAGGCTTAGGAAAAAACCCAATATACGGGTAAAAAATTAGGCCTAAAATGAAGATATTTATAATTAGAAATGTTATCTTTCGTCACGGGTCCATTTTTATTATTTGTGACACTAATTAATTGATGAAAGGTGATAGTAAAACCAAGAACTTGAAATTTGGATAATATGCAAATTTTGAAAATTAATTTCTTGAAAATATAGCTACTGAATTTTCACGGGGTCTATGTATCTTAGTGAACCGAGATAGATGTAGCAGCTTTTATCAGAGGGCGCAATAGTGACCAGTGGAGTCGTCATTACTTTCATTAAAGAGATCAAAATATAAAAAAATAAACTCGTAAAAAACCAAGAGAAGTTAATATAGTAGTATATATATAATTTTTTTTCACCTAATTATACAGTGTAATATTTGGACAAAAGAATATCAATTTATACTTGACTCTGCCACTGATAGCGACTCACATGACCCTGACTCTACGTGGCATGTACTTATTCATCTGTCATTATTAAGATAACCAGAATAAAAGGGCAATGAAGCTTTATACTATGAAAGATTGAAAGGGGAATTGTAACTGTCAAAGCCCCGAGAGAGTATTTATTTAGCTCCCATACCTAGTATTGTTGCAGTGCCATGACAAGCTGAATGGCTTAAATAGTGTACAGTAGAATTTCTCAAAATTATTTGTATTAAGATCTGGGATATTTCGTTTCCTTTTTTTAAAAAGTATTCCAGGTTTTCGCTAGGAAATGACAGATACTTGTGAACTTCAGAAAGTTACTAGTCAGAAAAAGGGAAAAAGAGAAAGATTACATGTCGAGGAAGAAATAAAATTTACTCCTACATAATTTACTCAATGGTTCAGATATGAGCAGATCAGATCGGATATGGACGGATTAAAATGGGTAATGTAAAAACAGATAAAATATCTTATGCGATCCATATTTAATATGGATAGAAAATGAGTTAACCGATGGATAATATGAATATTCATATTATCCATGGCTTCTTGAATATGATCACTTTTGGGAGAATTACTAGCCTGTCAAACTTGAGGAAATCCCAATTTGAGTCTTTGCAAAGGTAAAAGTTACCCCGATGGTTATCCATTGATTTTTTTTTAAGTGGATAATATGGTTTTTATCCATATTTGACCCACTTTTAAAAGTTCGTTATCAAACCTATTTTTCAGTAGATAATATAGGTGAATAATTGTTTTTGTTATCCATTTTGCCACCACTAGGTTTGATCATAAAAAAACTCGAAAATAAACAATTTCTTTTATCCAACTAATGGTGTACCATTAACCTCATGTATACGGTCAAAATCGGGCTAGCCTAATTTTGTATGGTTAATCGAACCCGGGGCGGTAAACCAAGGCTCGACCTCGCGTTGTATCAAACAATGGCACGGAGATGGATTGTTAAGCTCATGGATCAATGGCTGATCAAGATCGAGACCAGCCATGATCGAGACCGAAGTAGGATAGAGATCGAGCGAGATCGAAGGAAGTCTGCTAAGTCGAATAACAAAAGGCCGAGATATCCGTGATCAGGCAAGGATCGTGGCGGAAATCTCGGCGCGTATCAAGTCAAGACCGGTTATTTACCCAATTATGGGATTTTCTTCTGTATTTAGAATTGTACCATAAGTAGAACTCCTCTACTATATGAAGGGAGTTCTAATCATTTTGTAAATATCATATTCACGTATAACAAAGCAATATATTACATTTTCTCTCTCAAGCTCTGTTGTTCAGTTCATATTTTTCAATTACACGTTCATTCAGTTCGAAGGTAATCTAGCTCGAGGGCCAAGCTGTGCTTTATATTGGTTTGCTTTATTTTACAGTTAATTTCTAATATTAATTCAATATTTCTCAGTTTGTGTCAAGTGAAATCACATATCCTTAAAATCACTTATACATTTAATTGTTATCCAATTTTAAGGGTAAACAGTTTGGCGTTCATTGTGGGGCTAAGGATAATAATGATCACCTGGTACAAATCTTCGTAACACATATTATTTTACACTTGTTCTTTGAAGTGTCTTTGATTACAAGATTAAAATTGTCAAACTCTCAGTCAACACCTAAACACATTGACAATGATTTCAGCCACCACGACAAAAATGAGAACATTGCACCAGGAAATATTGTACCCCCTGCTGGCCTCGATGGAGTTCCGGCTGTAGATCCAATCGACGTTAGTTCACACGTAGCCATCAATGGAAATTTGGCTGACGACCCAGAAAGTAGCATTCACAGGGGTACTCGATTAGCTACTAAGAACACATATGGCTGTGAAGATGGCGGGATCAGCCTGTGGGTGATCTTTAAAATGCTGCAGGCTCAATAGGCAGCAATAACGCAGCTTCAAAACCAGAATCACGCTCCAAGCAGGGTCGATCTCGAACCATCCCAGGAAGTCATACACAGAGTTGAATCGGCCTTGAGGAAACCGAATAATAAGGAGTCGGAGACCAATCCTGCTATCATAAAGATGCTCGAAGAATTGACAAAGAGAATCAAGACTAGTGAAAAGAAAATTGAGGAAAACGATAAGAAGGTGGAAACTTATAACTCCAAGGTCGACCAAATCCCGGGGCACCTCCGATATTGAAAGGACTAGATTTCAAAAAGTTTGTACCAAAACCTTTCCCCCGAGTGCGGCTCCAAAGCCAATCTCCAAGAAGTTCCGTATGCTCGAGATTCTGAAGCATAACGGGACGACAGATCCAAACGAACACATCACCTCATACACGTGCTCCATCAAGGGAAATGACTTGGAAGATGACGAGATTGAATCTGTATTTCTGAAGAAATTCGGGGAGACTTTATCGAAGGGTGCTATGATATAGTATCATAACTTACCACCTAATTCTATTGACTCATTTGCTATGCTTGTAGATTCTTTTGTAAAGGCACACACCGGAGCCATTAAGGTCGCTACAAGAAAGTCGGACCTTTTCAAGGTAAGGCAGAAAGATAACGAGATGCTTAGAGAATTCGTATCTCAATTTCAAATGGAATGAATTTATTTGCCACCGGTTACCGACGATTGGGTTGTTCAAGCTTTTACTCAAGCTCTCAACGCTTGGAGTTCCATAGCTTCACAACAGTTGAAGCAGAATTTGATCGAATATCCAGCTGTAACATCGGCCGATGTGCATAATCGATACCAGTCAAAGATTAGGGTCGAGGACGACCAGTTGGGGGCTCCTTCCAGGTCTATTTATCTAAACAGGACCATTGACAGAGTTAAAAGGGATATTGATAATGAACTGCGATCGAATAGAGATTGATATTAGCCATAAGGTGGAGATCGGAGAAACAATGGGCCTGGACGCAACCCCATTTGAAATGATAGAAGGAATGATTGAGGACAGAGCTCCTGAGGACTCATGAGCAAGAGTAGTTTCGACAGGGATGCCAGTCTCAAAGAAGCACCTCGATTGTCAGAATATAACTTTAACGTATATGCATCCACCATCGTATCGGCCATCGAACGTATCAAAAATAGCAGATGCCTCAACCTCTGTAGACTGATACGACCTAGAGAAATCCAAACCAAATATGCAAGTATCATGGTACCCATGGCCATAAAATAGAAGATTGTAGACAATTAAGGAAGGAAATAGCCCGATTGTTCAACGAGGGGCACCTTCGGGAATTCTTAAATGATCGGGCTAAGAACCACTTCAAAAATAGATATTCAAATAGACATAATGAGAAAGAAGAGCCACAACACGCGATTCACATAATCGTTGGAGGGGTTGATATTCCTCAAGGACAAGTATTTAAACGCACCAAGGTGTCGATCACAATGGAGAAGCAAACTCGGGACTACTTACCATAAGGGACTTTGTCTTTCAATGACGAAGATGCAGAAGGGATCAAACAGCCCCATAATGACGCACTGGTAATATATGTACTTATGAATAATGCTCAAGTTAAACGTATTTTGATTGATCCAAGTAGCTCGGCCAATATAATTCGATCAAGGGTCGTAGAACAGCTCGGTCTACAGGATCAGGTTGTACTCGCGACCCGAGTTCTAAACGGCTTCAATATAGCATGTAAAACCACCAAAGGCGAGATAACTTTGCCAGTAAACATGGCGGGGACCATCCAAGAAACAAAGTTCCATGTGATCGAGGGCGATATGAGGTATAATGCCTTATTCAGGAGACTGTGGATCCATAACATGAGGGCGGTGCCTTCGACCCTTCACCAGGTTCTAAAGTTCCCAACGCCAGAGGGAGTCAAAACAGTCTATGGGGAGCGACCCACCGCCAAGGAAATGTTTGCCATCAACAAAGTGATACCGATATCGGCAATCTCTTCAACAAAAGGGTCAAGTTCGAAGGGAAAGCAGGAGGTTAAATAGCAACCACATACATCGTCCTCGACCCAATCGGAGGAGCAGGGGACTTACGAGGATGATGACTATATGGTACCTCGATCCTTCATAATCCCTGATGATTCTGACACCCCAAAATCAATAGTCGAAGAGCTGGAATAGATCATATTGATCGAGCATCAGCCTGATTGAAAGGTATACCTGGGCACAGGGTTAACTCCCGAGCTCAGGAAAAAACTTATTCAATTTCTTATAGCTAATGTGGATTTATTTTCCTGGTCCCATCTCGATATGACAGGAATCCCACTGAAGATCACTACTCATAAACTAAGCTTGGACCCAAAGTTCCACCCGATAAAACAAAAAAAGAGGTCTCAGTCCGAGGTCAAACACACTTTCATCAAAGACGAGGTAACTAAGCTTCTCAAAATAGGATCCATCCAAGAAGTAAAATATCCCGAATGGTTAGTGAATGTAGTAGTAGTCCCTAAAAAAGGAAACAATCTTAGGATGTGTGTAGACTACAAAGACCTAAATAAAGCATGCCCCAAGGATTCTTTTCCTTTGCCTAACATCGATCGCATGATCAATGCCATGGCCGGCCACGAGATCCTCAGTTTTCACGATGCCTATTCCGGGTGCAACCAAATAAAAATGAACCCGGAAGACCAGGAAAAGACTCCATTCATCACTAAGTATGGTACCTATTGTTATAATGTAATGCCATTCGGACTAAAAAAACGTTGGTGCAACCTATTAACGCCTAGTAAATTACATGTTCGAAGAACAAATATGAAAATCTGTGGAAGTTTATATTGATGACATACTAGTTAAGTCCCTGTGAGCAGATGGCCATTTAAAGCATTTGTAGGAGACTTTCGATATACTGAGGAAGTACAACATGAAGCTCAACCCAGAAAAGTGCGCGTTCGGGGTTGGCTCGGGCAAGTTTCTTGGCTTCATGGTGTCCAATCGGGGAATCGAGATCAACCCCGATAAAATCAAATCTATCGAGGATATCACTGTCATAAATAATGTAAAGGCCGTGCAAAGGCTAACGGGGCGCATAGCCGCCCTAGGACAATTCACTTCAAGATCCTCAGATATGAGTCACCGATTCTTCTCACTGCTTAAGAAGAAGAGCAAATTTGCATGGACTCCGGAATGCTAGCAGGCCTTGGAGAAACTAAAGCGGTATTTATCGAGCCCTTCACTGCTTCATACCCCGAAAGTGGACGAACAATTTTATCTGTACTTGGCGGTCTCAGGGATAGCGGTTGTCACACCTCCTTTTTACACCCCGAAATGGGATATAAAGGCCTTTTTCCAATTAAAGTGACAATAATCGAAACGGGATTATTTATTCAAATTTTGAGTCGCCACTTGGGATAATTTATGGTGTCCCAAGTCGCCGGTTTAAAATCCCGAATCGAGGAAGTTGACTCTATTTATGGTTTGAGAACACAGAAATCCGGGTAAGAATTTCTGTTAACCCAGGAGAAGGTGTTAGGCATTTCCGGTTTCTGTGGTTTTAGCACGGTCGCTCAACTATTATTAATTGGCCTAATTATCTTATTAATTACATATTTTGTACATATTGTGCTTTTTAGCTTTTGATCACTTTTAATTATTTATGAAATTATTTTGGAACAAATTACAGTTGTCGTAAACCTGTTTGTTTGGTACACATTGCGAATCGTATCACAGGAACCGTACCCATGATTTACAACATATTTAAATTATTAACATTATTAGTTATTATGGTCGGGTCACATAAATGTATCCCCAGATTTAGAAATTATGTATCACAAATACGTCACGAGAACCGTACCCGTAGCTACGATAATTTTATTATAATGCGCCTAAAGCAACTAGCGCATTTAAATTATTTTCCTAATCTTTGAGATTGTTGGGATGCCAAATTTATGGACGAGATATTATTGGGGAGCAAATAGGCTAGCTAACATGATCTATTACTTGACCCGATTCCTTATAGTTCAAGACCCACCTTATGGCCCATTCTTATTCCTTGCCAAGAAAGAAACAACTCCAAATTTTCCATCTATCCAATTAAAAGCATTTATTCAAGAACTAAGATTACGTACATCACAGTCGAAATAAAAAATAATTAAAACAATTTAAATGAAAACTAAGACATGTTATTCAAACAATGTAGAATCACAAATCAACCAACACACGCACCAAGCTATCAGAACAAAATGAAACGAGAATGAAAATTGAGAAATTGGCCTTTTATTGATGAACAAAGCTAAAAATTGCAAATCAATCGGGTTAAAAAAGGCAACAATCTTTGGACTGAAACACCAAAATTTCAAAATGGAACCTCGAATCGACACCGGAACACTCGACACCCAAACTCGACCTCAGATAAACCAAAAACCTCCAAATATCTGACAAAGCAGACCATCCCTCGACATTTGTGCGCTTTAAAATTCTTGATTTAGAGTAAATCGGACAACATTTGCCAACGTATGGTCCTCATATTGGGACTAAATTGCAATTGCCAAACTTCATAAGGAGGAGCTTCGAGAGTAGCAATGGTGTTATTAGTATCAACCTCAAACACTCTAATAAAGCTATCTATAGAAGTCGATGCCGCAATTCTCCGAGTAGGATGAGCTGCAACTGATACGATGCCGAGGCAATGACCGGTGAAAGTTTGAATACAAGTGAAGTTTTTCGGATCGCATAGCCTCACGGTTTCGTCAAGACCTCCGGTGAGAAGTAGCGCCAACGATTCCTCCGTAGACGGAATCCATGTCGCCGTCCAAATGGAGTCGTCATGTGCGTTTTGTATGCTGTCTAGTGGAGCTTTCTTTTCTCCGTTTTTGGTTGTGTCTCATTTGTATATGTGTTTGTGTGTAGTTTTTTTTTCTTTTTGAGTGTTTGTGAAGTTCAAGACCTCCAAATGAGAGTGATGGCTTCAGCTGCTAGGAATTTTGGTTAGTTTTTTTTTTCTCTTTTTCGTTCAACCAATCTCAAAGTTTGCCGCTTTAGCCTAGAGTTGTAGGAATTTTTGTTGTTGCCTTAGCTAGGTCTAGGTCTCGGTTGTGAAGAAGAAGAAGGGCCCTTTTGGATTTGAATCTAGGCTAGGAAGACCAAATAGTACAATGTATCTATAAAATATAAAAATCACTCTAAATTAAAATAAACTAATATAAAACTAAATACTAAAAGTGAAACTAATTTTTGTATTTTCAAATGTTATAATACTATAAATATAAATATACTAATTGACTTTAACCTAAAGATGAAAAATAATTTTTTTTTGTAATTTTTATTTATTGTGATAAAAATAAAGTAAAAGAGTCAAAACTATTTAGAATAGCGATACTAAACCTAAATTGAATATTTACGCTAAAATGTGTAAAATCTTGGGGAGGGTAAAAAATTACTGTGACGACCCGGTTAGTACTCTCATGAGTTATCGCTCTGTTTCCCCCATTTCTACTTCTTTATGCTTCGTTATCCGTGTTTTATGTGGCCGAGTTGATTGGTTTGTGTTTGGTGTGATTTTGGTAAGAAATGAGATACTTAGTCTCTTTTAAGAAGGCTTAAGTTGGAAAAGTCAAGCGGATGTTGACTTATGAATTAGAGGGCTCTGATATGAGTTCGAATGGTTCAATTAGCTTCGAGAGGTGATTTGTGACTTCGGAGCGCGATCAGAATGGGTTTTGGAGTTGTAGAGGAGATTTAGGCTTGAATTGGCGAAATTGATATTTTGGCAATTTCGGGTTGATAGGCGAGATTTTGATATAAGGGTCAGAATGGAATTCCGAGAGTTGCAGTAGCTTCGTTGTGTCATTTGGGATGTGTGCGCAAAATTTCAGGTCATTCGGACGAGATTTGATAGACCTTTTGATCGAAAGCATAATTTAAGAGTTCTTGGAGTTCGTAGGCTTGAATCCTATGTTAAATTGGTGATTTGATGTTGTTGTAAGCATTCCAAAGTGTTGAACAAGTTTGGACGATGTCATGGGATGTGTTGGTACAATTAGTTTGAAGTTTCGGGGGTCCCGGATAGGTTCCGAGATGTTTTAGGAAGAAAATCATAGTTGTAGCAGGTCCAGGAGGGTTGCAGTCCTCGGAAACCACCCGCGCAGTCCGCACAAAAAGAAGTGCGGCCGCGGAATGTGCTGTGCTGACCGCACAAAAAGAAGTGCAGCCGCGGTAGGTGTCATGCTGATCGCACAAAATTGTGTGCGGCCGCGGTGGGGAAACAATTCGCTGGTCCTACTTCGGAAGCTCATATCTTTTGATCTACAGGGAATTTCGAGATGATTCAAAAACAAAATACTAAAGCCTGTCACTATAGAGAAAGGCCTATGCGGCCACGGTTGTTTTTGTATGGACCGCACTGGCTTGTGCGGACCGCGGTAGATTTGGTGCGGCCCGCGGAGGCTGAAATCTGGGGGGTACTCTATAAATACGAGGTTTTGGGTTTTATTTAATATTTTGACCTAGAGAGCTCAGATTTTGGCAATTTTTCGAAGGTTTTTCAAGAAATTCATTGGGGTAAGTGATTTTAACTCAGATTTGGCTAGAATACATGAATCTATCCCTGAATGCATCATTTAATTCGTGATTTGGGATGAAATTTGGAAAGAAAATTGTGAAACCTTTCAAAAATGTAAAATGATGATTTGAAGGACCAAATGGTATCGGAATTGGATAATTTTGGTATGGTTAGACTCGTGAGGGTATGAGGATTCTGAAAATGTAAATTTTACCCGATTTTGAGATGTGGCCCCGGGGGTCGGGTTTTGGTAATTTCGGGATTCGTGCCCTTTGTTGATTGTTTTCGCTTGGGCTTTGTTTCTTTAGCATATTGTGACGTATTCGTTCTGATTTTGGATAGATTCGACACCCATGGAGGCCTATTTGAGGGGAAAAGGCGTCGCGCGCTAGAGATTTAGCCGGTTCGAGATGAGTAATGATTATAAATGATGTCCTGAGGGTTTGAAACCCCGGATTGCACATCGTAGTGCTATATTGAGGTGAGACACGCGCTGGATGATGAGCGTGGGGTCTTTTACTATTGGGAATTTTGACTTGGTCTGTCCCGATTGATGATTTTACCGCGTATTTGACTGAAATTCATTTGTTATCATCATGATTTGGGCTGATTGCCATATTTGGGCTTCGTGCCAACTATTTGAACCCTTCGGGGGTTTTTTATCACTGTTTCCTCACTACATGACTTATTATTTGAACTCAGTCCTGTTGATATCTACTGTTTTACAAACTCAGCCACTTTTACTCAGATTTGAAACTTAAATGATATTTCTACATCATGTTTTGGGCTGAGAACTACTGTTTTACTAATGCCCAAGGGGCTTGTGATGATTTTTGGACTGAGTGAGGCCGAGAGCGATATGTGAGGATATGCTGAGTGATATGAGCGATTGATACTGTGCCCGAGGGGTGGATTTCTACTTGTTATTACCTGTTAAATTACCTATTTTACTTGTTTTAAAAAAAGGAATATCATTTGATTTCTTCACTGTTACTGCTTTAAGTGATTTTACTGCTTGATATGGAATCGCTTTATGCCTTTACGTGTTTTCATACCTTTTTAGCCATTATTTATAATTATTACTCACTGAGTCGGAGTACTCACATTACTTCATACACCATGTGTGCAGATTCAGGCATCGCAGAGTCTGCTCCTGAGTGTTGATTCTCTTAGTTCAGGTAGTGATTCGGAGACTACGAGGTAGCTATTGGTGTTCGCAGCCCCGTGCCTCCCTTATCTTATTATTTTCATGTTTTTAGAACTATAGTATCGTAATTAGTGTTCAGTAGACTTGTATCTGGATTTCTTAGTTGCTCATGACTTGTGACACCCCGGTTTGGGCTGTGTCAGGATGGTTTCCACTGTTGTTATCGTTAAATTTTTGTAATCTATGGATATTATATTATGTTTATTATTGTTTATGATAATTAACTACTTAAATAGGTGTTCCGTTTTGGTCTGGCTGGCCTTGTCTTCACGAGAAATGCCATCTTGACCAGGTTCGGGAATTGGGTTGTGATAAGTTGGTATTAGAGCCTAGGTTACATAGGTCTCATGAGTCATGAGCGGGTTTAGTAGAGTCTCACGGATCGGTACGGAGACGTCTGTCTTTATCCTCGAGAGGCTGCAGAACCTTTTTAGGAAAAACTTCATATTCTTGAAACTCTCGTCGTGCGAACTTGTTGGTCCGAGTACTAAACTTCTGTTATTCCATTCTCTTATAGATGGTGAGGACGCAAGCTACCGGATAAGGTGGATGACCACCAGTGCCACCAGTTGAGACCACCAAAGGCCGTGGACGCAGTCGTGGTTGCGGCAGAGGTAGAGCAGCACCTGTAGATCCACCAGCTGCCCTAGCTCAGGATTAGGCTCCAGCTATGGATGCTCTAGCAACACCAGTTCAGGCACCCGCTGTGCCCATCGTGATTCCGGGTCTCCAGGAGGCCTTGGCACAGATCTTATCAGTTTGCACTGACCTGGCTCAGGAAGTTTTAGCCAATACAACAACAACCACTTCATAGGCCGGGGGAGGCAATCAGACCCCCGCTGCTCGCACACCTGAGCAGGTAGTGCAGGGACTATAGACACCGGGTGCACCTCCAGCTCAAGAGTTTTTTGTGCCAGTTATGCCAGATGATGAGCAGCGTCGTCTTGAGAGGTTTGGTAGACTCCAGCCTCCGTCATTCAGTGGTGCTGAGGGCGAGGATGCCCAGGGTTTTCTAGATAAGTGTGAGCGGATGCTCCGTACAGCAGGGATTCTTGAGTCTAGTGGTGTGGCATTTACTACTTTTCAGTTTTCTGGGGTTGTCTTCACTTGATGGGAGGCGTATGAGAGGCGTAGGCCGGTTAGAGTATCTCCCCTTACTTGGCATGAGTTCTCCACTCTCTTCTTGGAGAAATATGTACCGTAGTCCTACAGAGCGGAGTTGCGTAGACAGTTTGAGTGGTTGTGACAGGGAGATATGACTGTGTCACAGTATGAGTCGAGGTTTTCTGAGTTGGCATGCTATTTGGATGGTTCCGACAGATCATGAGAGGATCAGGAGATTTGTTGATGGCCTTAACTATCATCTCCGTATTCTTATGACCCGAAAGAGGGTGTTGGGTGCTACATTCGAGGAGGTGGTCAATATCGCTCGCGAGATTGAGAAGGTTTGCCGTCAAGATCGAGAGGAGAGGAAGGCCAAGAGGGTCCAGGGGATCGGGCAGTTATAGTGGTGACTCCATCGAGGGGCCAGTTTCAGCATGGTAGAGGCTGTTCTTTTAGGCCTGCTCAGTCAGCTCACCCAGGTTATCATGGGGCATCTTCGGGTCATGGTTATCACGGTACTCAGCAGGGCCAGTTATCATTTAGTGCCCTTCCAACCCAGAGTTCATCTCGTGCCCCGTCAGCTCAGGGTTCTTCTATGCCGAGTGCATCAGCTAGTCACTCCGGTGCGAGGGGTTCCCTTCAGTCCCCTTCTCCAGCACCTGGGAGTTATTTTGAGTGTGGAGAGTTTGGACATGTGTGGAGGTAGTGTCCTCGTCGTATTGCTAGTTCATCTCAGTAGAGGGGTAAGCCCTCGACTTCTACTCCAGTTACCTCACCACTCGCCCAGCCAGCTAGGGGTGGAGGTCAAGCAGCTAGGGGTCGCCCCAGAGAGGGAGGTCGATCAGGGGGTGGTCAGGCCCGTTTCTATGCACTTCCAGGTAGGCCAGATGCTATTGCTTCAGATGCTGTCATTACAAGTATTGTTTCAGTCTGCCACAGAGATTCCTCTGTATTATTCGATCTTGGTTCCACCTTTTCTTATGTATCATCATACTTTGCTCATTATTTGGGTACACCCCGTGAGTTTCTTGCTTTACCTGTTCATGTATCTACCCCGGTGGGCAATACTTTTGTTGTAGACCGTGTGTACCAGTCATGTGTGGTGACTATTGAGGGTCTGGAGACCCGAGTAGATCTATTTCTATTGAGCATGGTGGATTTTGATGTCATTTTGGGCATAGATCAGCTATCTCTGTGTCGTGCTATTCTAGACTGTCATGCTAAGACAATCACTTTGGCTATGCCAGGTGTACCGCGGATCGAGTGGCGTGGTGTGACTAATTATGTTCCTAGTAGAGTGATATCTTTCTTGAAGGCGCAACGTATGGTTGGGAAGGGTTGTCTTTCATATCTAGCGTTTGTGAGGGATGTTGGAGCTGAGACTTCTAGTATCGATTCTGTCCTAGTTGTGATAGATTTTCTCGATGTGTTTCCTGCAGACCTGCCGGGCATGCCACTGGACAGGGTTATTGATTTTGGTATTGACCTGGTGCCGGGCACTCAACCCATTTCTATCCCGCCATATCGTATGGCACCAGCAGAGTTGAAGGAATTGAAAGAACAGCTTCATGAACTCCTAGATAAGAGGTTCATTCAGCCTAGTGTGTCACCTTGGGGTGCACCAGTTTTGTTTGTGAAGAAGAAGGATGGCACGATGAGAATGTGCATTGATTATAGGCAATTGAACAAAGTAACAATTAAGAACAAGTATCCTTTGCCTCGCATTGATGATTTATTTGATCAGCTTCAGGGAGCGAGGGTGTTCTCTAAGATTGATCTCCGTTCAGGCTATCACCAGTTGAAGATCAGGGATTCAGATATTCTTAAGACTGCTTTCAGGACTAGATATGGTCACTATGAGTTTCTTGTCATGTCTTTCGGGCTGATCAATGCCCCAGCAGCGTTTATGCATTTGATGAGCAGTGTAATTTGACCTTATCTGGATTCATTCGTTATTGTATTCATTAACGATATTCTGGTGTACTCGCATAGTCGGGAGGAGCACACAGAGCATTTGAGAGTCGTATTGCAGAGATTGAAGGAGGAGAAACTTTATGCAAAATTCTCCAAGTGTGAGTTTTGGCTCAGTTCAGTGGCTTTCTTGGGGCACATGGTGTCCAATGAGGGTATTCAGGTTGATCCGAAAAAGATAGAGGCGGTTCAGAGTTGGCCCAGACCATCCTCAGCCACAAAGATTCGTAGCTTTCTTGGGTTGGCAGGCTATTATCGCCGGTTTGTTCAGGGATTCTCATCTATTGCATCGCCCTTGACCAAGTTGACTCAGAAGGGTGTTCCATTTGTATGATCGGACGAGTGTGAGGAGAGCTTTCAGAAACTCAAGACAGCCTTGACCACAACTCCAGTGTTGGTTTTGCCATCAGCTTCAGGTTCATATATTGTGTCTTGTGATGCTTCGAGAGTTGGGATTGGTTGTGTATTGATGTAGGAGGGTGAGTTATTGCTTATGCTTCTCGTCAGTTGAAGCCCCATGAGAAGAACTACCATGTTCATGATTTGGAGTTGGCTGCCATAGTTCATGCGTTGAAGATTTGGAGGCATTATTTGTATGATGTATCTTGTGAGGTATTCACCGATCATCGCAGTCTTCAGCATTTGTTCAAGCAAAAGGATCTTAATTTGAGGCATCGGAGATGGTTGGAATTGCTTAAGGAATATGATATCACTATATTGTACCATCAGGGAAAGGCCAATGTGGTGGCCGATGCATTGAGCCGAAAGGCAGTGAGCATGGGGAGTTTGGCATATATTCTAGTTGGGGGGAGACCCATTGCAGTTGATGTTCAGGCCTTGGCCAATCGGTTCGTGAGATTGGATATTTTGGAGCCCAGTCGGGAGTTGGAATGCGTGGTTTCTCGGTCTTCCTTATATGATCGCACCAGAGAGCGCCGTTATGATGATCCGCATTTGCTTGTCCTTAAGGACAAAGTTCAACATGATGATGCCAGAGATGTGACCATCGGTGATGATAGTGTGTTGTGGATACAGGGCCAGATTTGTGTGCCTAATGTGGATGGGCTTAGAAAATTGATTCTGGAGGAGGCCCATAGCTCGCGGTATTCTATCCATCCGGGTGCCACAAAGATGTACCAGGATTTGAGGCAGCACTATTGGTGGAGAAGAATGAAGAAAGATATTATGAGATTTGTAGCTCGGTGTCTCAACTGCCAGCAGGTAAAATGTGAGCATCAGAGACCGGGTGGCTTGCTTCAGCAGATGGTTATTCCCGAGTGGAAGTGGGAGAGGATCACTATGGACTTTGTGGTTGGACTTCCTCGGACTTTGAAGAAGTTTGATGCTATTTGGGTGATTGTGGATCGGCTGACCAAGTCCGCGCACTTCATCCCTGTGTACACTACTTATTCTTCAGAGCGGTTGGCAGAGATTTATATCCGGGAGATTGTTCGGTTGCATGGTATTCCGGTTTCCATCATCTCAGATAGAGGTACTCAGTTTACTTCCCAATTTTGGAAATCTGTTCAGCGAGAGTTGGGTACTCAGGTGGAGTTGAGCACATTTTTTCATCCTCAGACAGACAGACAGTCCGAGCATACGATTCAAATATTGGAGGACATGTTGTGTGCTTGTATTATTGACTTTGGATGTTCATGGGATGAGTTTCTACCGCTTGCAGAGTTTGCTTACAACAACAACTACCAGTCGAGTATTCATATGGCTCCATATGAGGCTTTGTACGGGAGACGGTGTAGATCTCCAGTTGGTTGGTTCGACCCTAGCGAGGCTAGACTATTGGGGACAAATTTGGTTCAAGATGCCTTAGAGAAGGTGAAGGTGATTTAGGAGAGGCTTCGTACAGCGCAGTCGCGTTAGAAGAGTTATGCGGACTGGAAGGTTCGAGATGTATCCTACATGGTCGGTGAGAAGGTCTTGCTGAAGGTTTCGCCCATGAAGGGTGTTATGAGATTTGGGAAGAAAGTAAAGTTGAGACCGCGGTTCATTGGGCCTTTCGAGGTGCTTCAGAGGATTGGGGAGGTGGCTTATGAGCTTGCTTTGCCACCCAGCCTGTCGAGTGTGCATCCGATATTTCATGTTTCTATGCTACGAAAATATATTGGGGATCCGTCTCATGTTTTGGACTTCAGCACGGTTCAGTTGGATGATGATTTGACCTATGATGTGGAGCCAGTAGCTATTTTGTTTCGTCAAGTTTGGAAGTTGAGGTCAAAGAATATAGCTTCAGTGAAAGTACTGTGGAGAAGTCGGCCCATAGAGGAGGCTACCTGGGAGGCCGAGCGGGAGACGCGAAGCAGATACCCTCACCTGTTTGAGGCTTCAGGCATGTTTCTTGACTCGTTCAAGGACGAACGTTTGTTTAAGTTGGGGAGGATCTGACGACCCGGTCAGTCGTCTCATGAGTTATCGCTCCGTTTCCCTTATTTCTGCTTCTTTATGCTTCGTTATCCGTGTTTTATGTGGTTGAGTTGATTGGTTTGCGTTTGGTGTGGTTTTTGTAAGAAATGAGACACGTAGTCTCTTTTAAGAAGGCTTAAGTTGGAAAAGTCAATCGAATGTTGATTTATGAGTTAGAGGGCTCAGATGTGAGTTCTGATGGTTCGGTTAGCTTCGAGAGGTGATTTATGACTTCGGACCGCGATTGGAATGGGTTTTGGAGTTGTAGAGGAGATTTAGGCTTGAATTGACGAAATTAATATTTTGGCAATTTCGGGTTGATAGGTGAGATTTTGATATAAGGGTCGGAATGGAATTCCGAGAGTTGCAATAGCTTCATTGTGTCATTTGGGATGTGTGTACAAAATTTCAGGTCATTCGGACGAGATTTGATAGACTTTTTGATCGAAAGCATAATTTAAGATTTCTTGGAGTTCGTAGGCTTGAATCCTATGTTAAATTGGTGATTTGATGTTGTTGTAAGAATTCCGAAGTGTTGAACAAGTTTGGTCGATGTCATGGGATGTGTTGGTACAATTAGTTTGAAGTTTCGGGGGTCCCGGATAGGTTCCGGGATGTTTAAGGCCGAAAATCATAGCTGTAGCAGGTCCAGGAGGGTTGCAGGCCTCGGAAACCACCCGCGCGGTCCGCACAAAAAGAAATGAGGCCGCGGTATGTGATGTGCTGACCGCACAAAATGGTGTGTGGCCACGGTGGGGAAATGATTCGCTGGTCCTACTTTAGAAGCTCATATCGTTTGATCTACAGGGAATGTCGAGATGATTCAAAAACGAAAGTTGTAGCCCTTCGTGTGCAGTTTCAAGAAAGGTAAAGATATTGCAATTTGGACATCTGTAAAAAGAGTTATGGCCAAAATACTAAAGTTTGTCACTGCAGAGGAAGGCCTGTGCGGCCGTGGTTATTTTTGCGCGGACCGCACTGGCTTGTGCGGACCGCGGTCGATTTGGTGTGGCCCGCGGAGGCTGAAATCTGAGGGGTACTCTATAAATACGAGGGTTTGGGTTTTATTTAATATTTTGACCTAGAGAGTTCGTATTTTGGCGATTTTTCGAAGGTTTTTCAAGAAATTCATCGGGGTAAGTGATTTTAACTCAGATTTGGCTAGAATACATGAATCTATCTCTGAATTCATCATTTAATTCGTGATTTGGGATGGAATTTGAGAAGAAAATTGTGAAACCTTTCAAAAATGTTAAATGATGATTTGAAGGACCAAATGGTATCGGAATTGGATAATTTTGGTATGGTTAGACTCGTGAGGGTATGAGGATTCTGAAAATGTAAATTTTACCCGATTTCGAGACGTGAGTCCGGGGGTCGAGTTTTGGTAATTTCAGGAATCATGCCCTTTGATGATTGTTTTCGCTTGGGCTTTGTTTCCTTAGCATATTGTGACGTATTCGTTCTGATTTTGGATAGATTCGACGCTCGTGGAGGCCTATTTGAGGGGTAAAGGCGTCGAGAGCTAGAGATTTAGCCGGTTCGAGGTGAGTAATGATTTTAAATGATGTCCTGAGGGTTTGAAACCCCGAATTTCACATCGCAGTGCTATTTAGAGGTGAGACACGCGCTGGATGATGAGCGTGGGTTTTTTTACTACTGGGGATTGTGACTTGGTCCATCCCGATTGATGATTTTACCGCGTATATAACTTGAATTCATTTGTTATCATCATGATTTGGGCTGATTTCCATATTTGGGCTTCGTGCCAACTATTTGAATCTTTCGGGGATTTTTATCACTGTTTCCTCACTGCTTGACTTATTATTTGAACTCTGTCCTGTTGATATCTACTGTTTTACAAACTCAGCCACTTTTACTCGGATTTGAAACTTAAATGATATTTCTACATCATGTTTTGGGCTGAGAACTACTGTTTTACTAATGCCCAAGGGGCTTGTGATGATTTTTGGACTGAGTGAGGCCGAGAGCCATATGTGAGGATATGCTGAGTGATATGAGGCGAGGACCTGAGATACTTTATATGCCACGAGGTGGCTTGAATGATGTGATACCGAGTGCCGAGTGATGTGAGGCCGAGTGCCGAGTGATGATGCCACGAGATGGCTTGATATAGCACTTAGGCCATAAGGGGCCCCTCCGGAGTCTTCACACCCACAGTGAGCGCGGGTACCCATTATGATCTGAGAGTGAGCCTAAGGGGCTAATACTATTCTGAGTGATTGATACTGAGCCCGAGGGGCTGATACTGTTCTGAGCGATTGATACTGTGCTTGAGGGGCGGATTTCTACTTGTTATTTACTTGTTAAATTACCTATTTTACTTGTTTTAAAAAAAGGAATATCATTTGATTTCTTCACTGTTACTGCTTTAAGTGATTTTACTATTTGATATGGAATTGCTTTGTGCCTTTACATGTTTTCATACTTTCAGCCATTATTTATAATTATTACTCACTAAGTTGGAGTACTCACATTACTCCCTGCACCATGTGTGCAGATTCAGGCATCGCAGAGTCCGCTCCTGAGTGTTGATTCTCCCAGTTCAGGCAGTGATTTGGAGACTACGAGGTAGTTGTTGGCGTTCGCAGCCCCGTGCCTCCCTTATCTTATCATTTTCATGTTTTTAGAACTATTGTATCGGAATTAGTGTTCAGTAGACTTGTATTCGGATTTCTTAGTTGCTCATGACTTGTGACACCCCGGTTTGGGCTGTGTCAGGATGGTTTCCAATGTTGTTATCGTTATATTTTCGCAATCTATGGATATTATATTATGTTTATTACTGTTTATGATAATTAACTGCTTAAAGAGGTGTTCCGTTTTGGTCTGGTTGGCCTTGTCTTCATGAGAGGCGTCATCACGATCGGGTTTGGGAATTGGGTCATGACAATTACATGTATACAGCTGCACCTCTTTGACTGGAAACACGAAGAGATTTCATACAAAGAACGACGAGACAAGTTTTTTGACCCGACCCTTATTTAGAGAGACCAAAACTAAAAGAAAGTAGAATGTGACTGAGCCCTGGTATCTGAGCTGCCTACATATCCTTGGCTATAAAGGAATCAAGCCACGTGTTGTTCAGAAGTAGGAACAGTGATGGAGTACACCGAGGTGGAGAGCCGAGTGAGGTTCCGGTCCGCGGTCCAATTGTTACATCAAAAATCAAAATTGAAAAGACTAACTAAGCCTATCAACTACGAGTTACAAGATTCCTATCTATGAGTCTTCTGAAGTTTGATCTTGAGTCTTGAATGGTTCTTCATGCGGACTTTAGATTTGAACTTTGACGCTTGCTAGCTGCAGGTGCTAGTTCATTCTTTTTCACCTTTTGGATCAAGACCGGATATGTAGCGCTCATGACCTCAACTACATCTTGAGCAGTTCATATCTTTTTTCTGCTTCTGCATTTTGGATTCACTTCTTTTTTTTTTCTTTTCTTTTTGGATTGAGACTACTTCTGTTGGTCATATCGGATTGTTGACTCACATTCTTGCTGCGATCTTCTGCTACTTCTAACTTGAATTGAATTCTGAAATAACTTATCTTGTTCTCCAGGTGGGCGCCTGATACTGACTTGAAACTTGAAATAATTTCGAAATGAATTCCCTTTTTCTCCAAGTGGGCGCCTGCTACTACAACAAAACAGACAAAACAAAAGAAACTTTTCTGCCCCAGTTTGGTACCGGGAACATCTATGAGTGTTAATCTAATCCTCTTATCCAAAAGAGTTCTATGAATTTAAAAGCTAAATCCCATTATCCAGGAGGGTCCTGAAAACTAAAATTAAATCTCATCTTAAGAGTGAAAATTTGAAAGCTAAATTTTATTTCCTAAAGGTAAAAATTACGCTAAATCTCATTGTCTATGAGGGTCCTGAAAACTTAAAACTACATCTAGGAGGGTCCTGAAAAACTTTAAAATTAAATCCCATTATCCAGGAGGGTCCTGAAAAACTTTAAAATTAAATCCCATTATCTATGAGGGTCATGAAAACTTGAAGTTAAATCTTATTATCAAGGTGGGTCCTGATTTCAAGACAACTAAAGATTGATAACTTAAAAAAAAAAATTGACCCCCCTCCTTTTTCAGATCCAGACTTCACTTTTTTTTTTTATATCCTAAGAGAAAATTCATCATACTAGGTTTTCTGTCTTAGGAGAAAGATTCTTCAGACTAAGATTTTGATCCTAGGAGAAAGTTTATCAGACTAGGTCCTTTTTCTTTTTTATTTTTTGGAATCTTAGAAGAAAGATTCATCAGACTAAGATTTCTATCCTAGGAGAAAGTTCATCAGACTAGGTCTTCTATCTTAGGAGAAAAAATTCATCAGACTAATATTTTGATCCTAGGAGAAAGTTCATCAGACTAGGTCTTTTTTCTTCTTTTTTTTTTGGTATCTTAGGAGAAAGATTCATAAGACTAAGATTTCTATCCTAAGAGAAAGGTCATCAGACTAGGTCTTCTATCTTAAGAGAAAGATTCATCAGACTAAGATTTTGATCCTAGGAGAAAAGTTCATTAGACTAGGTCTTCTATCTTAGGAGAAAAATTCATTAGACTAATATTTCTATCCTAGGAGAAAGTTCATCAGACTAGATCTTCTATCTTAGGAGAAAAATTCATCAGACTAAGATTTCTATCTTAGGAGAAAGTTCATCAGACTAGGTCTTCTATCTTAGGAGAAAGATTCATCAGACTAAGATTTCGATCCTAGGAGAAAATTCATCAGACTAGGTCATTTTTTTGTTATCTTAGGAGAAAGATTCATCAGACTAAAATTTCTATCCTAGGAGAAAATCCATCAGACTAGGTTTCCTATCTTAGGAGAAAAATTCATCAGACTAAGATTTCTATCCTAGGAGAAAAAGATTCATCAGACTAAGATTTCTATCCTAGTAGAAAGTTCATCAGACTAGGTCTTCTATCTTAGAAGAAAAATTCATCAGACTAAGATTTCTATCCTAGGAGAAATATTCATCAGATTAGGATTTTATTTGTTATCTTAGGAGAAAGATTCATCAGACTAAGATTTTTATCCTAGGAGAAAATTCATCAGACTAGGTCCCTTTTTGTTATCTTAGGAGAAAGATTCATCAGACTAAGATTTCTATCCTAGGAGAAAATTCATCAGACTAGGTTTCCTATCTTAGGAGAAAAATTCATCAGACTAAGATTTTTATTTGGAGAAAAATCCATCAGACTAAGACTTTTTATCCTAGGAGGAAAAAATTTGAAGATCGGTGGCAAGATTTTATGCACAATAGCACGACAAATAAAGGCAAAGATTTGAGAAACTTCTCTTTGTCGGCTCTTTTATTCTTTTTCTTTTTTTTTTGAACCACTTTCCTTGCACTGCTTTGTTCCTGTTTCACACATAGAAAAATTTGTCAGTTTTGAAAGTGGTGGTCGGTTTGTGGCCTTGAGTCTTGGGTAGCTTGGCTTTGTGTCCATTCTTTTTTAGAGGACCGACTACATTGGTAGTTGGCTGCACTGCTGGAAGACTTTATTGTTGCTTTCAAGGGACTTTTCCTTTCTGTATCAATCCTGATTGTTTCGCACCCAGTGCCATTTGTGTTTGTGGCTCAATTAGCCTTATCCCAACTGGAGATCTTTGCTTAGGGGAGCTTTTTTGATATCTTGAATGACTTCCTATTTTTTGAGCAATTTGTCTCTCAGAGATAATCACCAGTTATCTTTGCTTGAGCCAATTAGGCTGACAAGAGTCTTTTGGGGGGAAGCCTCTGCATGAATCCTCAAGTCATGTTGACAGTAACAATGGAGTGTGATGGCCAAATGTACTTTATGCAACTAAAAAGTTGGTAGAAGATTTTGAAATATTTTTTTGCTTGTTTTGACAATGACTGACTCGGAGTGAAGGACACAATGATGCAAGAAACAAGTATTAACAAGAAATGCCCCTGTCAGAAGGACAGAAGGAAGAGTTTTTTTTCCAATAACTAGCCTTAATGGTCATGACATGGATTTTGGACTCAATGACCTGATCTATCAAACTAATCCAATCTTCCCTTTTACCATTCTTATGACCTTTGAAGTCGGGCTTATTTATGTCAATTCTTCGCATCAGCTTCACGACTCACTTTCTACTAGTGGTGCCCCGAGGGATTTTCACCAACAAACCTCTCTCATTTATTTATTTCTTTTTACCATTGCCTTACAGTGCTTGTGAAGGTTTTAACTAGCAAGACTCTCTCATTTTTTCTTTCTCTTTTTTTTTTCTCTTTTTTTTTCTATGAGCAACTTGACAGTGTTCTATGTCGTGTGACAACCGTTGCTCATTCATGCTTTTCTTGGCATTCTTGGAGGCCGATTAGGAGATCTTTATTTGGAGGGTTCTTGGATAGGGTTGGAAAGAAAGGACGGTATGAAGGCATAAAGTAGACTCAATATGAGGGGGTTGTAGACTTACAACTCTTGGAATCGACTCTTTCAAAAGTGAAATAAAATCTTTGCCCTAGTTCCTCTATTGGGGATTTTTTTGAATTATTTTTTTGAATTCTTATTTGGTTGGAACGAACCGTGAGGCTGCCTACGTATCCCTTTTTTAAGGAATCAGGTCGAACGTAGTTCAAACATCTGACCTAACTAATTTTTTTCATCTTTCTTTCTGTTTCTTTTTCCTTTCTTTTTTCTTTTTGTTTTCAAGACAAGTTGACCCAACTTCTATTTTCTGGGGGCATGGACTTTTGACAATTTTTTACTTCTTTATTTCATTTTTTTCACTTGAACTTTTTAAGAATTGCCCCAGTTTGTACTCTTGGGACATGGACTTTTCTTTTCTTTTTATTTTTTTTTATTTTTTGACTCTTGATTCCAAAAGAGGGTGGTCAAAGAAAATAACACAGACTCAAAAGGGGCAACAAAGGGTATAAAGTGCTTGGATAGCAAAAAAGGGCCTCCCAGCCTCGAGAATGCCAATTATAGTATCCTTTCGTGATCACATCATCGATGAACATGCCTGTCTTCTTGGGTATTTTTCAGTGTAAAGTTGTATGAGCAATACTTTCTTCGAAGTGAATGACCTTTGTCAATTTGGATGACTTTTCTTGGATTTTGTCTTGATGTAGAAGATGCATTTTGCCACTAACTGATCCATTTCAAGTTGTTGGAATACACCTTCTATTGAAAAACACTTTCTATCTCTTAGTTCTAAACAAACTTCAACCCGTCTGATTATCCTTAAGCCTGATCTTCTCAAATAATTCAAAAGGTAGAGATCCTTAACTTCCATAAGCACGACTGCTTTGGTTCCATGCAAACTTAGCTCATGCTTATTTTCCAAATGTTTTATGTCTTTATTCATCTTCAAAAGTATCTCTTTCTCACTTATCCAATTCAAGATTTAATCAGTTTTCTACGATCTGGCAAAAAATTCCGCTTCATGTCTTTATTCATCTTCAAAAGTGTCTCTTTCTCACTTATCCAATTCAAGACTTAATCAGGTTTCTACGATCTGGCCAAAAATTCCGCATGCATGTCATGTCACTAGAATTAGCGTGAAAAGAATTATGCACAAAATGGACACAAAATGACTGGCTATTTTTTATTGAATGAAGGATAGCAGGGTCCGATAACACAACAAGAAGAAGGAAATAAGACAAAAGAAGCTACCATGGCTAAAAGATGAGTGATTTTTCAGTTATTAAGCGACATCTTAGCCGCACACTCGCACATCGGCATTACTACGACATTTGACCATTTTAATTGCTTTGGATTCAACACTCAAATTTTGACAATCATCCCGAGCAACCCATGTCTTATTGCTCAAATCTGGTAAAGTCAACCCCACATTTGTCTCCATTTTTAATTTTTCGTCGCCAACTTGCCTACTTGGTCTTTCGTGACCTTGGATCAACAACAATGGTGCTTGTTCCATTGGTTGAGAAGATGTTTTTATTTCCGAGGGATCTTGGATTTTTTTGTGACACGCCATTGCAAACCAACAAACCGACCACCTTTGACTAGCTTTTATTTCAATCCAACAAGCATGTTAGAATAAACACTCTCTTTCTTTTTTTTCTTCTTTTTTTTTCTTTCCTTTCTCTTTTTTTTTTTTTTGGTTTTTTTTCTCTTTTTCATTTCCCCCTTTTTTTTAAACCATTCGATCGAACCTGATGTGGGTTGCCTACGTATCATGACATTGCATGAATCAGATCTTTGCGTAATTCGGGAAGATTAAGAATAAAGTAAATAAACTAAATCTTTTTTTTTTGGATTTTGAATTTTTTTTTCTATTTATGAAAGAAAGAATTATAAAGAAGAAAGAAAATATTTTTTGATTTCAATTTTTTTGGAATTTCGAAAGAAAAATTTCTAAAGAAGAAAGAAAATATCTTTGGATTTTTGGACTTTTATGTCAAAATTGTGAAAGAAAGACTTCAAAAGAAAATATTTTTGAATCTTGAATTTTTTTTTTTCAATTTTCGAAAGAAAAACATCTAAAAAAGAATGAAAATATTTTGGATTTTTAGAAGAAATTAAAAAATATATATTTTTGGATTTTTTTTTAAAAAATGGGGTCTTAAAGAAAGACTTTTATAAAGAAGAAAGTAAAGGAAAATATTTTTTTGAATTTTTTTTTAAAATTGGGGGTCTTAAAGAAAGACTTTTCTAATGGAGGAAGCAAAGAAAAATATTTTTGGATTTTTTAAAAAATAGTGGGCCGGAACCGATTAGGTTTGCCTACGTATCTCATATCCGGTGAGAATCAGACTCGCATAATTTGGTCAGTTTTGACGGAACAAAAATTGACTTATTTTGAAATGACTTTTCCTTGTCTTTTTTTTTTCAAAATTTCAGTAGAGTTTAGGATATTTCAAATACCTACCTCTCACTCTCTTTTCATTTTTTTTGATTTTTTTTAATTTTCTTTCCCTATTCTAGAGGCCAGTCAACATGCAAGGTAACAGACAGATAGCAAGTAGCACGAGACAGTCTTTTAATTTGGGTACACCTATCCTAGACAGACCCAACCCCTATGTTAAGTCCCCAAAGTCAAATGCACGTGATGCAAACACATGTTCCTACTAGGGATCCGGCGTGAGGCTATGTTATTCTAGGTTTAAAACCTGGGTGTATTGTTCTAGACCTGGCTTACCAGAGCGGACAACTCGAGCCGGGGGGGGGGGGGAGGGGGAGGGGGGCAACGTACCGATAACCAAAAGGATATCTGGCTTTGTAACTAATCTGATCCTCGTTCTAAATTAGGGTATGACACTAATAGAAAAGAAGTTACGCCAGCGTGCACTTCCTAGGAGATTAGAAGAGAGGGGTTTCGCAGCAGTTTATACACAGTTCAAACAATATCAAAGCTGTAAAAAGTGGCATTTAACACATTATGCCCAAACACGTAGAAAATCAGATAATGAACAAAAGCCAACTATAATAGTTATTCTAAGCTCGAATTCTGTACCCTGAACCAGAAGTTCTGGGTTCTTGTCCCCAACAGAGTCGTCAGAGCTGTCACACCTCCTTTTTATACCCCGGAAGGGGATATAAGGGGGGTTTTCTAATTAAAGTGATAATAATCGAAACGAGATTATTTATTCAAATTCAGAGTCGCCACTTGAGATAATTTATGGTGTCCCAAGTCACCAGTTTAAAATCCCGAATCGAGGAAGTTGACTCTATTTATGGTCTGCGAACACAGAAATCCGGGTAAGAAATTCTGTTAACCCGGGAGAAGGTGTTAGGCATTTCCGGATTATGTGGTTTTAGCACGTTCGCTCAATTATTATTAATTGGCCTAATTATCTGATTAATTACATATTTTGTACATATTGTGATTTTTTTCGCTTTTGACCGCTTTTAATTATTTATGAAATTATTCTGGAACAAGTTACTCTTGGCGTACACCTGTTTGTTTGGTACACATTGTGAATCGTGTCACAAGAGCCGTACCCACGATTTACAACATGTTTAAATGATTAACATTATTAGTTGTTGTGGCCGGGTACATAAATGTAACCTAAATTTGGAAATTATGTATCACAACTACGTCATGGGAACCGTACCCGTAACTATGATAATTTTATTATAATGCGCCTAAAATAACTAGCGCATTTAAATTATTTTCCTTATCTTTGAGATTGTTGGGATGCCAAATTTATGGACGGGATATTATTGGGGAGCAAATAGGCTTGCTAACATGATCCATTACTTGGCCAGATTCCGTATGGTTCAAAACCCACCTTATGGACCATTCTTATTCCTTGCCAAGAAAGAAACAACTCCAAATTTTCCATCTACCCAACTAAAAGCATTTATTCAAGAACCAAGACTACGTACATCACAATCGAAATAAAAACTAATTAAAACAATTTAAATTAAAACTAAGACATGCTAGTCAAATAACGTAGAATCACAAATCAACCAACACGCACACCAAGCTATCATAACAAAATGAAACGAGAATGAAAATTGAGAAATTGACCTTTTATTGATGAACAAAGCTAAAAATTGCAAATCAATCGGGCTAAACAAGGCAACAATCCTTGGACTGAAACACCGAAATTTCAAAACGGAACCTCGAATCGACTCCGGAACACTCGACACCCAAACTCGACCTCAGATAAACCAAAACCTCTGAATATCTGACAAAGCAGACCATCCCTCGACATTTGTGCGCTTTAAAATTCTTGATTTAGAGTAAATCGGACAGCATTTGCCAACGTATGGTCCTCATATTGGGACTAAATTGAAATAGCCAAACTTCAGAAGGAGGAGCTTCGAGAGTAGCAATGGTGTTATTAGTATCAACCTCAAGCACTCTAATAAAGTTATCTATAGAAACTGATGTCGCAATTCTCCGAGTAGGATGAGCTGCAACTGATACAAAGCCGAGGTAGTGACCGGTGAAAGGTTGAATACAAGTGAAGTTTTTCGGATCCCATAGCCTCATAGTTTCGTCAAGACCTCCGGTGAGAAGTAGCGCCAGCGATTCCTCCGTCGATGGAATCTATGTCGCCGTCCAAATGGAGTCATCATGTGTGTTTTATATGTTGTCTAGTGGAGCTTTCTTTTCTCCATTTTTGGTTGTGTCTCCTCTGTATATGTTTTTGTGTGTAGCTTTTTTACTTTTTGAGTGTGTGTGAAGTTCAAGACCTCCAAATGAGAGTGATGGCTTCAACTACTAGGAACTTTGGTTTGCCTTTTTTTTCTCTTTTTCGTTCAACCAATCTCAAAGTCTGCCGCTTTAGCCTAGAGTTGTAGGAATTTTTTTTGTTGTCTTAGCTAGGTTTAGGTCTCGGTTGTGAAGAAAAAGAAGGGTCCTTTTAAAGTGTTAGGGTTTTATGGGTATTGGGCTTGGATCTATGGGCTAAGGGTAATTGGGTTTGGATTTAGGGAATTGGGTTGGACCATGTTTTTTGGGTTTGAATCTAGGCTAGGAAGACCAAATAGTACAACGTATCTATAAAATGTAAAAATCACTCTAAATTAAAATAAACTAATATAAAACTAAATACTAAAAGTGAAACTATTTTTTGTATTTTCAAATGTTATAACACTATAAATATAAATATACTAATTGACTTTAACCTAAAGATGAAAAATATTTTTTTTTTGTAATTTTTATTTTTTGTGATAAAAATAAAGTAAAAGAGTCAAAACTATTTAGAATAGCGATACTAAACCTAAATTAAATATTTTCGCTAAAATGTGTAAAATCTTGGAGAGGGTCAAAAATTATATGTCTACAGTGGTAAGTGGAGTCCTGGTCCGAGGAGAACAAGGTACGCAACTCCCTGTCTATTATGTTAGTCGGACCTTAGAGGAGTCCGAAACTAGGTATCCGCACTTAGAATCATATTTTCAATGTCATCCAACATGTGTTGTGACAACTTATCCATTTCGAAATATTTTGCACAAACCCGAGCTTTCGGGTCGATTGGCCAAATGGGCGGTGGAAATTAGTGTGTACGATATTGTGTATTGATCCCGAACTGCCATCAAGTCTCAAATCTTGGTAGACTTCATGGATGACTTTGCGTCGGCCCTTGTACCTGAGGTTAAAAAGGAACTGCTGATAAAATCGGGTACATCTTCGGGAGTCTGGACCCTCTTTATGGACAATGCTTCGAACGTTAATGGGTCCGAACTAGGCATCATGCTAAAATCATCCACGGGTAATACAGTTAGACAGTCTATCAGAATTACAGAATTGACTAATAATGAGGTCGAATATGAGGCCATGATTGTAGGTATAGAACTAGCTAAAAGTTTGGGAGCGGAGGTCATAGAGGCCAAGTGTGATTCTCTCCGCGTAGTAAACCAAGTTAACAGGACTTTTGAAGTCCGAGAAGACTGAATGCAGAGGTACTTGGATAAACTACAGATGACTTTGCATCGATTTAAGGAATAGACCTTGCAACAGGTACCTCAAGAACAGAACAGTGAGGCTGCTCTTTCCAATCTAGGTTCATCGGTCGAAGAGGACGAACTCAACTCGGGAACTATCGTATAACTCATGAGATCGGTGATCGAAAAAGTTCACGCCAAAATAAACTCCACAAGTTTGACCTGGGATTGGAGAAACAAGTACATAGAGTACTTAAAGAATATGAAGCTTCCATCAGATCCAAAGGAATCGAGAGCTCTGCGCACAAACGCAGCACGGTTCACTTTGTCTGAACACGGAACGCTGTTTAGAAGGATGTTCGATGGACCATTGGCAATATGCTTGGGACCGGGAGATATTGACTATGTCCTACGGGAAGTTCACAAAGGCACTTATGGAAATTATTCTGGTGCCGAATCGTTGGTCCACAAAGTAATCAGAGTAGGGTAATACTGGACCGATATGGAGAAGGACGCAAAGAAGTTCGTTCAAAAAAGCGACAAATGCCAAAAGGTATGTGCCAATGATTCACCAACCAGGAGAGCAGCTCCATTATGTGACGACCCGGCTAGTCATCTCAGGAGTTACTACTCCATTTTCCCCCATTTCTGCTTCTTTATGCTTTGTCTATCTGTGTTATGTGGTATTGGGTTGGTCGGATCGAATCCAAAATGATTTTGGTAAGGTCCGAGACACTTAGTCTCTTTTGAGGAAGCTTAAGTTGGAAAAGTCAACTGGATGCTGACTTATGTATTAGAGGGCTCGAATGTGAATTCCAATGGTTCGGTTAGCTTCAGGAGGTGATTTGTGACTTAGGAGCGTGATCGGAATGAGTTTTTTTATAGGCTCGGACTAGATTTAGGCTTGAATTGGCAAAGTTGATGTTTTGGCGATTTCCGATTGGTAGGCGAGATTTTGATATAGGGGTCAGAATGGAATTCCGAGAGTTTCAGTAGTTCCATGGTGTCATTTGGGATGTTTGTGCAAAATTTCAGGTCAATCGAAAGTGGTTTGGTTGGGTTTTTAATCAAAAGCGGAATTCAGAAGATTTTGGAAGTTTGGCTTGAATCCGATATGTTTTGGTTGATTTGATGTTGTTTGAGGTGTTTTGAAGATTGGTACAAGTTTGAATAAGGTAGTAGGATATGTTTATGCTTTTGGTTGAGGTCCCGGGGTCCTCGGGGTGATTTCAGATGGTTGACGGGAAGTTTGAGACTTTGTTGCAGCTGCTGAAATTGCTGGTTCTGGTATTTCTGCACCTGCGGATTGGGACCGCATGTGTGATGCTGAATGTGCGGGCGTTTAGTCGTAGAAGCGAAAAGGGGCCTAATGAGCAGCGAACGCAAAAACAGTTAGGGTGACTGCATCTACGATGTCACAGATGCGGAAGGTTGACCGCAGAAGCAGCTTTAGCCGTTAAGTGAGGAATCGTAGAAGCGGTTATTTGGCCGCATATGCGGTACCGCAGAAGCAGTAATCTAGCCGCAGATGCAAAAAGGTCTGGGCATAAGGTATAAATTGTGGCCTTCGCGAAATTTGAGTTATTTCACCATTTTTGACTTCAGCCTTGGAGCTTTTTGGACGATTTGAAAGAGGGATTTCAAGGGAACTTCATTGAGGTAAGGAATTTGGACCTAAAACTCGTTTCTATGCTATCATTTCACGGATTAGAGCTAGAAACTTATGGAAATTAAGGGTGAAAATTGGGGAAACTAAGGATTGGAAACTTAGACCTTTGCTTGAGGATTTGAAGGATCATTTGAGGTCGAATTTCAGGACTTTTTATATGTATGAACTCGTGAGGAGATAAGGAATCCATTGATGTAAAAATTATCGAATTCCGAGATGTGGGCCCGGGGGTCGGGTTTTGGTAATTTCGGGATTTGTATCGTATTTTGATTGTTTTCGTTTGGGCTTCGTTCCTTTAGCATATTTTGATGTCCTCGTTCTGATTTTGGATAGATTTGATGTGAGTGGAGGCCAATTCGAGGGGAAAAGGCATCGCGAGCTAGAGATTTGACCGGTTCGAGGTGAGTAATGATTGTAAATGATGTTCTGATGGTATGAAACCCCGGACTTGCACATCGTTGTGCTATATTGAGGTGACACACACGTTTGATAACAAGCGTGGGGTCGTGCACTATTGAGGATTGTGATTAGTCTGTCCCGAATGACTATTTTACCGTATTTTTGACTGAAATTTATTTGCTATCATCATTACTTGGGTTGAATGCCATATTTAGGCCTTGTGCCAATTATTTGAACCCTTCGGGGATTTTTACTGGTATTTCCTCACTGTTTTGACTTTATACTTGAACTCAGTCATGTTATATTCCACTGTTTTTCATACTCAGCAATGTTTACTCTGTTTTAACACTTACATGATCTTTTAAATGATATTTTTGGCTGAGAAACATATTTTACTACTGCCCGAGTGGCTTGTGAGGATTTTTGACTGAGTAAGGCGGAGGGCCTATGTTATGAGGGAACATTTGATACTGATTATGAGGCCGAGAGCCTGAGATATGTATGCCACGAGGTGACTTGATTGATATGAGGCTGAGAGCCTAGTGATGATACCACGAGATGGCTTGATATTGTGCTTGGATGTAAAGGGCCCCTCTAGGAGTCTGTACACCCCCAGTGAGTGTGGGTACCCATTGTGATGTGAGATTGAGCTCGAGGGGATGGTATTGTTCTAAGATGTTGCCTGAGGGGCGGAATTGTGGATACTATGCCCGAGGGGCGAACCTTTATGTGTTTATTTTCTTAATTAACTTTCCATTACCTGCTTAATTGTTGAAAAAGGATTTTCATGAAATTACATCTGATATAAAGGATTTTTGCCTATCTTTCACTATTTCACTGATCTTCTAAATGGTTTTACTGCTTCATTATAGAATGCTTTATGCTTTACATGATTTCTTGCTTTTAGTCTTTATTTACATTTGTTACTCACTGTGTTGGAGTACTCACTTTACTCCCTGCACCCCGTGTGTAGATTCAGGCATTGCGGACCCTGCCAGTACGAGTTGAGAGCTCCCGGTGGACATCGGAGTCCATGAAGTGGCTGCTTAACGTCTGCAGTCCCGTGTTTCTCCGTCTTTATCATTTCTATCTCTTATCAGACATTTGTAATAGTTTGTAGCCTTTTCAGACTTGTATTAGGTTTTATAGATACTTATGACTAGTGACACCCCGGTATCAGGCTATGTTTGGGCTGTATTCCGCATCTTATACTATCATTTACTTAAACTTTGGGATATTTATTCATGTTTAGACTGTTTCTAAATGCTTAATTATTAATAATTGGAAAATGGGAAGTGTCGGCTGGCCTTGTATTCACAAGAGGCGTTATCACGACCGTGTCCAGGTTTAGGGTCGTGACACATTCAGTCTTATCCCCATGGCCATTCATGAAATGGGGAATGGACATCGCCGACCCTCTTCCATCGACCCCAGGTAAAGCTCAGTTTATTTTATTTTATGACTGATTATTTTTTTGAGTGGGTTGAAGCACAGGCTTTCGAGAAATTCAATGAAAAAGAAGTCATAGACTTCATTTGGGGCCACATCATATGTCTATTCGAGATGCCCTCCAAGATCGTATGTGATAAGGGAAAGAAATTCATCGGCAGCAAAGTAACTAAATTTCTCGAGGATCACAAGATCAAAAGAATCCTATTGATGCCTTATCATCCCAGCGGAAACGAACAAGCCGAATTGACCAACAAAATTATCATTCTGAACCTTAAGAAGAGATTGACCGATGCCAAAGCGAAGTGGAGAGAGATACTGCCCGAGGTTCTATGGGCATACCGCACAACATCGAAATCCAGTACCGGAGCAACACCTTTCTCGTTAGTTTATGGTGCCTAAGCTCTAATCCCGGTCGAAATCGGAGAACCTAGCATTAGATTTAGATATGCAACAGAGGAGTCAAATAAAGAGGTCATGAATACGAGCCTAGAATTGTTGGACGAAAGACGCAAAGTCGCCCTAGTACGAATGGCCGCCCAGAAATAGCGGATCGAAAGGTACTACAATCGAAGAGCCAATCTTCGACATATTAACATCGGGGATTTGGTGCTAAGAAAAGTCACCCTCAACACCTGAAATCCGAATGAAGGGAGACTGGGTCCGAACTGGGAAGGACCGTTCCAGGTTCTCGAAATCATCTAAAAAGGATCCTACAAGCTCGGCACGATGAACAGAAAACAACTACCGAGTAATTGGAACGTATCACACCTAAAACAATACTACTGCTAAGGTATGACCCCTTCCATTTTCATTTATATTTTAAACTAACTCTTGCAGGTGTTCGATCATAAATAGTGATGGACTCCTCGACACTAAGTCTTTAGGTCTGAAATCACATGTTGCACTCTTTTACCCTTAGACAAGTTTTGTCCCAAATGGGTTTTTCCGCGAGGTTTTTAATGAGGCAACCATTGATCGTGCTAACTTAGAATAATTCAACAGTATCTGAGGCTTCTTTACAATCAACCTCGAATACTGGGGGACATTACCCTCGAATGTCAACTTTGTTACGAGGAATTACTTCATGGCATCAGGGTCTTAATAGGCAAATTTGTAAGAGCCAAATGGTCAAACGAATCGTGTCCGTGTAGTTTGCTCGAGCCCTGGCTCAAAACATGCACACATGTATAATTAATTATAAAGAGAAGTATTTTTCCTTGCCAATATCTCATGACTTAGAAAAAATTTTCTACTTTACAATTTCATACTCTCGATCTATTATGTAAACAGGCTTAAGGGTTGACCATAACCAGAGTTCGGATAATTACCCCCACGCTCGGGGACTGCCGTCCGAAAAATAAACGAGATCGAATTATTAAAACTTTGAGATCATAAGACCTTTTAGGCAACTCACGATTTTTAAAGGCCACGACCACTGATCGAAGCCTACCCTGCACTAATATTGAGTAGCGAGAGAGGGTCGAAGAAGCTTTTACCTGATTTAGGGTCGGGATCGATTTCCACAGAGAGCTAGATGTTGGAGTCAGGTATCTATCTAATTTAGAGTTGGGTATATGTTCCAAATTACACTTCTAAACATTTTTGGGTTTTTGTTTTACTTCTACTTTTATCAAACTACAATGGTAAACTAAACTAGAATAAGCTAAGAGTAAAATGTTGTGGGTTGTTCAAATGGTTTAAAAGGCACTAGGGTAGTAACTTTCGCCTAGGTGGTCAATTGACGGATACTTGAGTCTAAGGCATGATTGACATATTTGGGGAGTATGATATAACCGTTGTACGATTTTACCCACTCTACACCTCTCAGTGGTTCAAGTGATTTTTCCCGAATTGACTATCTCAATACCAATTGGGTATGCAAATTTGCACAAACAATCAAAGTTCAAGTCGGGTATTACTCTCTCGAGGGTTAACCCTTTAATTGGGGCTATCAAACTCTTGAGTACGCCCCAATTCCTTGTTGGACCAATTTCAGAGACTCAAGCTCTCTTTCTCAAGAAGAGATCAAGTCAATTAAACACAAACTAGTGTTTACAACCACTAATTCAGCAATTAAACATGAAATTAGTCCAAATATCAAACACCCATAGTCAATCTAGCCCTAAAATACAAGACCCATCAATTACCCACACTAGGTTGAGCCACAACCCTAGCTTATGGGTTTACTACTCATAATTAAAGAAGAAAAGCAAGAAATAGATGAAGAACAACTCATATTAATTAATTACTAAGATAAACAAGAAGATTCAATGTTGCAATGTAGATAAAATTGCCCAAAATAGCTAAAATATTCGAACCCACGAGCGCAACTCTTAGCTAAAACTATCTGATAACCTAAAAATGGGAAAAGAAGCTATATATGCTAAGCTGAAAAATCTGGACAAAAATACCCCTGCGGGGCTAGTGCGGACCGCAAAAATCACGCGCGGTCGCACTAAGGCTCTTGACATAAAACTCCATCCCTCTGAACTCAAGCAATGCCAATCGCACAGAATAGAGTGCGATCGCGGAGGCTTCTAGTGCGGTCCACATAAATAGAGTGTGGACCGCATTGGCTTGAAACTCGGAACTGGAAACTCTCTGATCCTTCTTATTGCAGACTGCACTAAATTGAGTGCGGCCGCATTGATCCTAGTGCGGACCGCTCAAAACCTAGTGCGGCCGCATTGCCCCTTTTGCCTGAATATCATACTCTTTGAACCTCACTTGTGCGGACCGCATAGAATGGTGTGCGGCCGCACTGGCCTTGTTTTATCTGAGCTTTGTCTTGTCTTGATACTTGTGCAAGTTTCACTCCTTTTGAGCTGATCTTTGATATTTTGTCACCTTGTTGATCAAACCTGCAATCAGGCATAACGTGTGAGCCTTTGGGACTATTTTGTACACATTTCTAATCAAAACTTAAGCAAGAAGGAGTATAAAATGTATCAAAATCCCTAGTTATCAACTCCCCCAAACTTAAGCTTTTGCTTGTCCTTATGCAAACAAAATAAGACCCACCCCTCAAGGAAAAATCCAAGAAAATTCAGTTGTCCTAAAGTAACCTCATCTAGCATCAATTGGGACTAACAATTGCCCTTAATACAAATGAATCATTAACAACATTTACTCTTCAAAACACCATGGATTAAGTGCGACACAAGAGCATCAAGAGTTGACTCAACACATCAAAGAACTCTTTCTATTACTTTAGTCGTTGTGGAACCCAAACTCACACATCCTCAACTCTCCCTAAGCAAACCTCACCTTTAGAATAGTGGTACTCAGAACGAGGTCAATGGAAGTTCACTCATCTCTCTCAAGAAAAAGTCACAAGTCCGGCTCTAAGTACCATATGCTTGCCCCTTATGTGAGTCGCCACTAATTTAAGTTTCCTTCAACTCAAGATCATATAGGGATTTTGTGGAGACATAGTGAAGGCTTTTGGTTTAGGGTAGGTAATGTTTGGTCTAAGTAGGTTCCATTTTTCCTTAAGCACTTCTTTTGTTTCATTTTAGCTCAAATTCATTTGACTTTTTGAGTCTTTTCACTTCTTTCTAAGGGGTTAGAGAGACACACTGTCACTCTTTCTTATACATTTCAAATCTTTTCTCCTTTCTCAACTTTCCACATCTTTCATTCTTTGCTTTTCTTGAATCCCTTTTTATTCAATTCTACTTTGAGCATTCTTTTTGTCTTTTTGCTTTTCTTTCTTTTTCGTTGCCTTTCCTTTTCTTCATTTTGTACCTTTTTACCACTTTGTTGCCATCCTCATCTCTACCCCCAAACTTATACTTTTGCCATGTGCTAAAGGTAAGATTAGGTGCCAAGAGAGGGTATCTTTTAGAACGGGTAAAGGCTTGTATCATGGTTCATTTAAGGAAAAAGGTCTAAGGTTCAAAAGGGTTGACTAGGGATCTTATCATTGGTAGGTTATGGAAGTGTTCAAGCTATCATCTGGACCAAGGAGAGCCTATAATCATGTCTCAAGTCAAAATTCACTTAGGATTTCACCTCAACAAACATTCAGGGCAACTTCTAGACCAATGGCTCGGGACTTGGACTTGCAATGCAATTTCCCACCACACAAGCTATGGGATTGCTAAAGACACAGAGTCGGGGGCCACAACGACCTTAAATAAAATTTGAGCATACAATGGTCGCGAAAAACCACCTGATGATTATCGGTCAACACAAGAGTCTCAAAGTTACAACTTTCACCATCCTAAACACAACAATTTGTTTTTGACCATAAGATCAAAGGCAAATGTGCTAGGCCCAAGTAAAGCTTTGCTTGAGGCACCCTTAACCACTAACTACTAAAAACAAAAATAAAAACGGATTCAAACCCTTAAGAAGGTTGTCACGCCATCCATCATTGGAAAGAGCCACCCGGTTCACACAAACTCCACCTTTGGGAAGAACCGTGGCATTAAGAAAACCAAAGGCTTATTGCAAACTTTCAAAACAAGAAGCTACGAACATAAATAACAAGCTACGAACGAAAAATTGCGGAAAGTAAAATGAATATATATAAGAGGGGATTTTTCGAATATATAATAGATGGGATGAATATGTACAATGTAACATAACTTTATATACAGACCCAAAGCAAAATAAAAGTATGCAAAATGTAACGAAATGATAAAATCATATACAAACCAAAGATGAAAAATAATGAAGGCCTAAAAACTGTCAAATATATACAATAATCCAAATCCATAAAAGTAGGGCCTATCCCCTCAAATGAAAGCTGGCATTGTCCCCAATGCCAACTAAACTAAATAAGCACCAAAAAGAAAAGGGGAAAGAATATAGAGACTCCCTATGGCCCATCTGCCTGCATGGGCTCCTGAGTGGTCCCTGGGTCCTCACTATGCTCGGGAACCTCAGACTGGTTCCCTATGGCCTGCTGCTCTACTGCTGGGACCTGGGCCTGGACTTGGACAGGCTCTTGAGGTGCATCTTGTGGCTGACTGGAGGAGGCCTTTGGTAGGTCTGCCAACTGGATGACTGCATCGTCTGCTCTGGGAATCATCCTCTTCCTCTTGGGAGGCCTCTGGGACTTCTCGAGCTGGGGACGAGCTGATGGTACTAGGTCATATAGCAATAAGTCCAAAGGTAGATGATCTACCTTCATCCGGTCAACATCAACCCTCAGCGCCTTTACGGACTCCTTGGAAGCCCGCGTCTTCCTCAACTTCTTGTGCTCCTTAGCAAGATCCTTGAGAGCCTTGTTGTATGAATCAACTGCTTCTATGAGCACCTTCTGAGTGTCAAAGATTTTCTTTTAGTTGGCCAGAATCTCCTTGAGGGCATCCTTTATGGATTGTCAGACCTGTGGAGGCGGAGGTGCCGACTGAGCCTCAACTGTAGTAGTGAGGATAAACAACTTGGATGACGCTGTCTGCATCCAGTTGTTGATACTGAGAAGAGCCTGGCTCAGTCGGTGTGCAGTCACTGGATAATCTCGGGAAGAGGGTATCTCTAGGTCAGCTGAAGTGGATGGGCCAAGAGGAATGCCTGTAGAGGTGGAGGCAGGTTGAGCAGGAGCCACTACCACAACTGGCTCTTCAGACTGGCCAGTTGGTTCCTGCATGCTGTACCAAGAGAATAGGGCCCTCACTTTGACCTTGATATCATGGCCTCTTTTCAACTTTGAGGTCCATGAAGTACATAGTCAAGAAGCTGGGGAAAGGGTAGTTTCTGTCATGCTCATTGCCTACAAATGTGATTACCCTAGACATTACATTTCCCATATTGATGGGGTACCCTACCATGATTGAAGCCACCAAAACAGCCCGGTGAAGAGGAGGGAGTTGTCATGAGTAGTGGGGTCCAGTCTGCTGCACACAAAAGTTTCACACCCCTTTGCCTCGAAGTTCAAACTTCTTCTCAGAATCTTGATGCATGCATTCAACCAATCAGGGTGGTACCTGGGATTGCCATATACTGTGCCAACTAGGGGCGGACCTCCTCGCCCATTTCCATCTTTGCTATAAATAGTGCCTCATCCTCCTCATCAAAGCCAAGGTAGTCATTTATTGTTTTCCCATCAAACAACACCTTCAGATTTCGCACCTTGGTCACTTTTGTATGTGGGCAATGTTGGTGTAGAATTCCTTGACCAAGTGCTCGTTGGCATCTACACATTCACCCAAAAAGTACTCCCAGTTAACTCTCTCCTTAAACTGCCTCCTTACATTGGGATTGTGAGGTAATAAGTCTCTATCAACAAAGCTCCTCTCCGGGATCAACTTCCTCACCGGCCACCATTCTCTAAATTTATGATAAGCTACCTCGCTCACAAACCGGTCTTGCCACACCTATGGGTTTCTAGTTCGTTCAACCCGGACAACCTGGGGATCACCCCCTTCTCCTACTACCTCTTCTCCTACTGCACCCTCTCCGGATAATGAAGTTGTGGGAGAGGTGGAGTATTCATCCCCACCACCTTCAGTTGAGCCCTCAAATAACCCAGAAGATATATTTACTGACGCTTGGGTAGCGGGGGAAGTAGGAGGAGTTTCTCTTAGTCTATTTCTCTCCGGCTAGTCAGGGATGTTCTCTGGGATTGAGTCTGAAGATATATCCTGGGAGGGCTCGTACTCACTCCCAGACATGTCAATGGCCCTATCAGCTTTAATCATCTTCCTCATGTTTTTAATGTTTTGTTAGGCTTGAACACTCAATCTTACCATTTTCTGTTTCCCTCGCCGGAAGGATTCTCCTCTGCCTGGTTGTTTAGAGCCCTTGCCCCTTTGTTTCACCATTGTCTGCAAACAAGTTAAGGTATGCTCTGTTAGTATCAGTAGATTCAATTAAGTTCATAGTTGCAGAAGAATAAAGGTTGCACACAGTTGCAAAAATCACAGAGTGCGGACCAAATAAAATGATGTGCGGCCGACATAAGCCAATGCGGTCCACACAAAATGTCAATGTGGTCTGTACAGAGGTGGGGTTCAGACTACCCACTCTCTGAACAATTGCTCTATGGACCGCACAAAAAGGCAATGCGATCCGCATTGAGGCATCGCGGACCGCACAAAATGCAATGCGGTCGTGGTCCTCGAAGATCAGGCTTTAGGAATTTCAGCAATGCGGTCCGCACAAAATGTTATTGCGGACCGCACAAGGGCATTGCGGTTAGCACTGAGTGCCCAGTTGTGGCACTAACTCAGGGTTCAAAATCATTTGCTTTTAAGTCCAATATTTCACCTTAGTAAGGTTCTTAAGTGATTGCCCATTGTTTTTAACTACCTAATTCTAATTTAATCAAAGAATTAATTACCCTAACCTAACCAATTGAAGAAAATACGGGAATACTAGAATAAGAGACAAGAAAAATAAAAAGTAGAGGAGAATAACAAAATTAAAGCAATTAAAAAGAAGTTAAGTTACTAGTTGTGAGATAAAATGAAGATTAATGAATCTAAGCAATTAATTACGAGCAACAGGGGTGACGAACAGTGCTTTAAGAGTTATGAGAGTTCAAAGATCAAAAAGTGTAAATGTAGGGCCTCAAGCCCTATTTATAGAAAAGGACCTGGGGCCTAGCTTACCAACCCAGTGCGGACCGCACAAAATGGACTACGCCCGCACTACACAGCATGCTTCAAGTTTGAGAAGGCAACTCACTGCAGTCCGCACAAAATGTCATGCGGCCGCAATGGTCCACCGCGGATCGCACAAAATGTAATGCGCCGTGGTGAAAACTTTAGAGAGTTGGACATTTCCCCATTCACCAGTGCGGTCCGCACTAAATGTAGTGCGTCCGCATTAACAACTTCATAGACCTGACACTTTTTCAACTATGTCTTACATTGCATCAACACAATCCTATAACATCTTACAACCAATTAGTCCAAAAATAAATCCTATACTAACATGAAAATCAAAAATAAAAACAAGAAGAAAAAGACATGGGTTACCTCCCAAGAAGTGCCTGATTTAACGTCGCGGCACTATGCAGGTTACCATCAAATCATTTGAGATGAAGAAGTGCCACTACGTGGTTGTCATCAATTTTTCCCAAGTAGTGCTTGACCCTATGCCCATTTACTCTAAAAACTTCCCCATTTTTGTTTTTTAAATCAAGAGCACCAAACGGGGTCGCACACACCACTTCAAAAGGTCCACTCCATTTTGATTTAAGCTTTCCCGGAAACAAATGTAACCGAGAGTTGAACAAGAGAACCAAATAACCAACTTTGAACTCCTTGCTACGAGCATATTTATCATGAAGGTACTTCATCTTGTCCTTGTACAAGGACGAACTGGAGTAGGCATGGAATCAGAATTCATCAAGTTCATTAAGTTGCTCCACACGAAGATTAGCTACAATATCACATTCAAAATTTAGCTTCCTCAAAGCCCACATGGCCTTGTGCTCTAACTCGACCGGTAGATGGAAAGCTTTCCCAAACACCAACCGATACGGAGACATACCAATCGGAGTCTTGTAAGCAGTCATATAAGCCCATAGAGCGTCATCCAACTTCTTTGACCAATCAGTCCAATTTGCATTGACCGTCTTTGACAATATGCTTTTGATTTCCTTGTTGGAGACTTCAACTTGACCACTTGCTTGAGGATGATAGGGAGTAGAAACTTTGTGATTGACACCATACTTTGAAAGCAAAGTGTCAAAAGCTCTATTGCAAAAATGAGACCCCCATCACTTATGATTGCTCGAGGAGTACCAAACCTTGTAAAGATGCTCTTCTTGAGAAATGCAACAACACTCCGGGCCTCATTGTTGGGTAGAGCCACGACTTCGACCCACTTTGAAACATAGTCCACCGCCACAAGAATGTATGTGTTCCTATATGAGCTAACAAACGGGCCCATAAAGTCAATGCCCCATACGTCAAAAATATCAACCTCAAGGATGGTATTGAGAAGCATCTCATCTTTCTTCGAAATTTCACCCACTCTTTGACATTCATCACACCTCTTCACAAGTTCACTTGCATATTTGTATAATGTTGGCCAATAAAACCCACAACTAAGAACTTTGGAGGCCATCCTCGCCCCGCCATGATGGTCACCATAGGGAGAGGAATGACAAGCCTCCAAGATACTCAATTACTCTTCCTCCGGGACACACTTTCGGATCATACCATCCATGAAAATCTTGAACCAGTATGGCTCATCCCAATAGAAATCCAAACTATCCTGCTTGAACTTCTTCCTTTGGTTAGAAGAGAGCTCACACGGGATTATACCAGTCACAAGAAAATTAGCAACATTGGCAAATCATGGCATATCATTCATCAACACCGAAAGGAGTTGTTTGTCGGGAAATGAATCATTGATCTTTAGGCTGTCACGAGGCCTCCCCTCCTCCTCAAGGCAGGACAAGTGGTCCGCCATTTGGTTCTCACTACCCTTCCGGTCCACAATCTCCAAATCAAACTCTTGAAGTAACAAGACCCATCGTATCAGTCTAGCTTTGGAATCCTTCTTCGTCATCAAGTACTGGGGTGAGGCATGGTCGGTATGAATAATAACCTTAGCACCCATAAGATACGGCCGAAATTTTTTCATTGCGAACACAATAGCCAAAAGTTCTTTCTCGGTCACCATGTAGTTAACTTGAGCATTATTCATTGTCTTGCTCGCATGGTACACTGGATAAAACATTTTGTTCACTCTTTGATCCAAAACCGCCCCAACCGCAACATTGCTCGCATCACACATGAGCTCAAAGGGCAAGCTCCAATTAGGTGCGGTAATGATAGGATTGGTGGTCAACTTATGCTTGAGAAGTTCAAAGGCTTTCATACATTTTCCATCAAACACGAACTTAGCATCTTTTTCCAACAACTTGCACAAGGGATTCACCACCTTCGAAAAGTCTTTGATAAACCTCCGGTATAACCCTGCATGCCCAAGAAAATTTCAGACTCCCTTGACAGATGTAGGTGGAGGGAGCCTTGAAATCACATCAATTTTTGTTTTGTCTACCTCAATACCATGCTTTGAAATTTTATGCCCAAAAACTATGCCCTCTTCCACCATAAAGTGGCATCTCTCCCAATTGAGAACAAGATTTGTTTCTTCACAATGGGCCAAGACCCTATCAAGATTTTTCAAGCACTCATCAAATGAGTCCCCCACAACACTAAAGTTGTCCATGAATACCTCCAAAATGTCTTCCACCATATTGGTGAAAATGGCCATCATACACCACTGAAATGTAGTCTATGCATTACACAACCCAAAAGGTATCCTAGAAAAAGCAAAGGTGCCATATGGACAAGTGAATGTGGTCTTCTCGTGATCTTCCGAAGCAATCAAGATTTGGTTGTACCCAGAATACCTATCTAAGAAACAGTAGAAGGAATGCCCAGCAAGTCGATCTAACATCTAATCGAGAAAAGGAAAAGGAAAGTGATCCTTACGGGTCACTTTATTCAACTTGCGGTAGTCCATGCATACCCTCTAACCTGTGACGGTTCTTGTAGGAATCAACTCATTTTGTGAATTTGTAACCACGGTCATGCCACCCTTCTTTAGTACACATTGTACCGGCGAAGTCCAAGAGCTATCAGAGATGGGGTACACAACTTCGACATCCAACCATTTGATCACCTACTTTTTCACAACTTCTTGCATTGCCTCATTCAACCTCCTTTGATGCTTTAAGGAAGGCTTTCCATCATCTTCCAGAATAATTTTGTGCATACATAATGTGGGGCTTATCCCCCGAATATCAGCTAAAGTCCATCCAATTTCCTTTTTCCACTTTTGAAGTACCGCCAATGTGGTATCAACCTGTATGTTATAAGACAAGAGGACAGAATAACTGGCAAAGTAGAATTTGAGCCTAAGAACACATACTTGAGGTGTGGAGGCAGTGGTTTCAACTCCAACACCGGAGGCTCCTCAATTGAATGTTTTGTTGGTGGAGTCTTTCTATTCTTGAGGTCCAAAGATAATTTCCTAGGCTTATAAGAGTAAGAGCCCATTCCATGTAAAGCACTCACGCACTCCACTCGGCTTGCATCCTCATTGACATCAAGGTTCAATAATATGGCCTCCAATGGGTCCTCCACATTGATCATTGCACTGGTGTCATCAATTATCACTGCTGTGACGAGGTCCACAAAAGAGCACACCTCGGTGGTGTTGGGCTGCTTCATTGATTTACACACATAAAATACCACTTTCTCGTCGGGCTGCTTCATTGGTTTGCATAGATGAAAGACCACTTTCTCGTCACCCACCCGGAAGGTGAGTTCTCCTGCTTCCACATCAAAAGGAAAAGTCTCCCCAAAATTATAGGAACTTCATAATCTACCTCACAATCCAAGATCACAAAGTCAGCTGGCAAGATAAATTTGTCCACCGGACAAGCACATCATTAATAATACCCAATGGTCTCTTCAGCGTTCTATTTGCCATTTGTAATCCCATGGAAGTCAGCCTCGGCTGCGCAATACCCAAAGTCTTAAAATGGAATAGGGCATCAAATTGATACTAGCCCCCAAATCACATAGAGCTTTAGCAAAATCCGCACTCCTAATGGTGCAAGGAATGGTGAAAGCACCAGATCTTCAAGCTTCGGGGCCATTGAATGCACTATTGCACTAACTTGGTGAGTCATCTTTATAGTTTCACAATCCATAGACCGTTTCTTTATTACCAAGTCCTTCATGAATTTAGCATAACCCGACATTTGTTCAAGAGCCTCCACCAAAGGCACATTGATGGATAAGCTCTTCATCATGTCAATGAATTTTTTAAACTGATTTTTATTTTTCTGCTTCGCGAGCCTTTGAGGATAAGGCGGAGGTGGCCTTGGAAAAGGAGCCTTGGCTTTAGGCACAACCGGCTCCGGCATGTCTAATAGGTGTTCCCTAGACGGGTTCACATCATTTTGAGTTTCCACCTCGACATCTTGAATATCAATCCTCACTTCTTCATTCATATTTTCATCAATAACATTTTCAACCACCAAAGAAACTTCATCTTCTTGCAACTCAACATCATCATCCACAATCTGCTTTTGTTTGGAGGCATGCACATCACTGCCTCTCGCACTTCTTGTTGTTACCGTCATAACATGATTGTTCCCACCCTTCGGGTTCACTACTGTATCACTTGGTAGCACACCCTTAGGGCAAGTATTTAAAGACTGTGAGATTTGGCCTAACTGCACCTCCAAGTTCCTGATAGAGGTATTGTGGGAAGCCAACTGAGCATCCGAGTCCACATTCTTCTTCATCATCTGTTCGAACATCATTTCAATTCTACCCATATCATTGCTAGAAGAACTAGGACCTTGAGATGGAAATGGGGGCGGATTGTTCGGTTGTTGGTACATTGGGGGCCTTTGAAAGCCTTGCCCTGGTTTCCTTGGTTTCCATTATTTCATTCACCTTGATTGTTATTACCACCCCAATTGTTGTTATTACCATTCCAATTTCCTTGGTTGTGTTGATTGTTGTTCTAATTTCCCCAGTTATTGTTTTGGTTGTTGTTCCCCCAATTACCATTGCCTTGTTGTGGATTGCCTCAATTGCCTTGGGGTATCCATTATTGCTGGTTGGAAGAATTGCCTCTTTGGCCTTGATAATTATTCACGTATTGCACCTCTTCACTTTGTTCATCATAACCATCATTTTGAAATCCACCACAATCATTATCAAATTGCTCTGAATTCCCTTGGTTCTGTTTCCCTCTTTGTCTTCTTTTGTTGACAATCATGTTAACACCCTCCATGGCATTCACTTGGCACAGATTTGAACTTGTTGCAATTGTGCCTTTGCTAGTTGGTTCATTGTAGTTGTCAACTCATCTATATCCTGCCCATGATCATGTAATTCCTTGTGCAAATGGATAACCGTGGGGTCACCTTGGGGAACATTGGCTCTACTTTGCCAAGCGGAAGAAGTGTCAGCCATCTCGTCAAGAATGTCACAAGCCTCATCATACGATAGCTTCATAAAGATGCCCCCAGCATGTTGGTTCACTATGCATTGGTTTGTTGTATTAATGCCCCGGTAGAAGGTTTATTGGATAATCGCCTCAGTCATATCATTGTTGGGGCATTCCTTCACCATTGTTCTATAACGCTCCCAAATCTCATGCAAAGGTTTTGTGGGCTCTTGCTTGAACGCCAAGATCTCATCTCTCAATGCAACCATATGCCCCGGTGAGAAATTTTTTGTAATGAAATTGTCTGCCAACTCATCCCAAGTAGTGATGGAATGGTTGGGAAGTCGCTCGAGCCAATCCAATGTCTTCCCTCGAAGTGAGAATGGGAAGAGTCTCAACCTAAGAGCATCATCAGACACATTAGTTTGCTTGCTCCACCAACATGTATCCACAAACCCCTTGAAATGTTTGTAAGCATTTTGATTTGGAGCGTCCGTGAAATACCCACATTGCTCTAGCAAGGTCAACATCACATTGGTTATTTGAAAATTTTCCGCCCTAATTTGGGGTGGGACAATAGCACTTGCATAGCCTTGGTTTGGAAGTACTCTAGGAGCCACTCTTGGAGGTGGCGGAGGAGGGTATAGGATATTGTCATTAACATTAGCATTAGCCTAGCGGCCTCTACGTTGTCCTTGAGGTACAAGAGGCACCTCATCGTCTCCGACATCATCTACCTCCTCCCCCGCAGTCACATTTCCAAGAGGGTCGTTGGCGTTGTTCGCTGACATTTGGTACCTGAGTTGTGACACAAACAAATTAGTAACAAAGAAGGAAAGAAGAACAAAACACAAAACTATTTAAATAGATAGCCAAAACCGTTAGCTCCCCGGCAACGGCGCCAAAAAGTGATCGAAGTCTACCCTGCACTACTATTGATAGCGAGAGAGGGTCGAAGCAGCTTTTACTCGATTTAGGGTCGGGATCGATTTCCATAGAGAGCTAGATGTTGGAGTCGGGTATCTATCTAATTTAGAGTTGGGTATATGTTCCAAATTACATTTCTAAACATTTTTGGGTTTTTATTTTACTTCTACTTTTATCAATCTATAATGGTAAATTAAACTAGAATAAGCTAAGAGTAAAATGTTGCGGGTTGTTCAAATAGTTTAAAAGGTACTAGGGTAGTGACTTTCGCCTAGGTGGTCAATTGACGGATACTTGAGTCTAAGACATGATTGACATATTTGGGGAGTATGATATAACCGTTGCATGATTTTACCCACTCTACACCTCTCGGCGGTTCAAGTGATTTTGCCCGAATTGACTTTCTCAAGACCAATTGGGTATGCAAATTTGCACAAGCAATCACAGTTCAAGTCGGGTATTAGTCTCTCGAGGTTTAACCCTTTAATTGGGGCTATCAATCTCTTGCGTACGCCCCAATTCCTTGTTGGACCAATTTCAGAGACTCAAGCTCTCTTTCTCAAGAAGAGATCAAGTCAACTACACACAAACTAATGTTTGCAACCACTAATTCAACAATTAAACATGAAATTAGCCCAAATATCAAACACTCATAGTCAATCTAGCCCTATAACACAAGACCCATCAATTACCCACACTAAGGTTGAGCCACAACCCTAGCTTATGTGTTTAGCTACTCATAATTAAAGAAGAAAAATAAGAAATAGATGAAGAACAACTCATATTAATTAATTACTAAGATAAACAAGAAGATTCAATGTTGAAATGTAGATAAAATTGCCCAAAATAGCTAAAATATTCGAACCCACGATCCCACCTCTTAGCTAAAACTATTTGATAACCTAAAAATGGGAAAAGAAGCTATTTATACTAAGCTGAAAAATCTGGACAAAAATACCCCTGCGGGGCTAGTGCGGACCGCACAAAATCACGTGCGGCCGCACTAAGGCTCTTGGCATAAAAATCTATCTCTATGAACTTAGGCAATGCAGACAACAGAATGGAGTGCGATCGCGGAGGCTTCTAGTGCGGTCCGCATGAAATGGAGCGCGGACCGCATTGGCTTGAAACTCGAAACTGGCAACTCTCTGATCCTTCTTACTGCGGACTATACTAAATTGAGTGCGGCCGCATTGATCCCAGTGCGGACCGCATAAAACCTAGTGCGGCCGCATTGATACTTTTTGCCTGAATATCATACTCTCTGAACCTCACTTGTGCGGACCGCACAAAATGGTGTGCGGCCACACTGGCCTTGTTTTGTCTGAGCTTTGTTTTGTCTTGATACTTGTGCAAGTTTCACTCCTTTTGAGCTGATCTTTGACATCTTGTTACCTTGTTGATCAAACCTGCAATTAAGCACAACTTGTGAGCCTTTGGGACTATTTTGTACACATTTCTAATCAAAACTTAAGCAAGAAGGAGTATAAAATGTATCAAAATCCCTAGTTATCAGCCACCCCACTTGGAGACTGACACTTCGAGAAAACTTGAAGTAAAATGGGAAAATAAACCCAAGGGGCAAATCCCGAACTAAAGAGGCTACATCCAAATTAATACGGTTCTGAGACGTCCGAATTCCGTAACAAAATAGGCCTTCGAATTCTTTCATAAACCGGTTAAAAGGGCTACCCCCCGCAAAATCATCAAAGGCTTCGATAATATCAAGCCTCAAAAACTCTGATGAATACAAAATTGTTCGAACTCTCGAACAATTCCTTATTTCATGCTAAGGCACTACAAGTATTGCCAATACAAATGATAAAAAAACTTTTCAAGCCAAAAGGGGAGAAAGCCATAAACAATCTTTTTACAAATGGCATGTCGGCCTAATACAAAAGCCTAAGGGTTGTTTTTGCTTTGAGTTCGACCATCCTCGCTCAAATAAAAAACCTAAGGGTTACCTTACTTCGAGTTCAAGCAAACACTCACTCGATCGTAAAGGCTATACTAGTTCAGTATCAATGATATTATCTAAACCTCAGACCTTAGAATACAACTTCATAATTTTATAAGGTAGAAAGGAAGAATTTTTTTATATATATGTCAAAATCATTTATAATGCCAGCATGGCCCGATCAGAATTCTCTACAAAAGGCTAAAACAGCCTTAAAAGAAACACGAAGAAAAAAATACAAATTCCAAGGGCCTAGTCTTCTCCAGGAGCAGCATCTTCACTCTCGGGGCCTTCCACTTCCAGCCCCGCTCATGCACCTAGAATCGGCATCGTCGTCAGGAAAGGCCAACACTTTGGCTTCAGCTTCAAGCTCTTTGCCACTCTCGATCTCGGCTGTAAGACCGAAACAACGAGTGTGGATCTCCTCGAGAGTCTCCCTTCGAGATTGGCATTTCACATGCTCGGCAACCCAGTTTGCTCGAATCTGAGCAGCTTTAGCAACCTCCTTTGCTCGAGCCTGAGCATCTTCAATGTCGGCCCGGTAGATGGCCACCATTACATCAGCATTAGCCTTGGCCGTTTCGATCTCCAATTTGACCGCTGCAAGTTCTGTGGCTAGCTTCTCTCGATTGGAAGTTGCTAAACCCAATCGAGACTGGAACTCCTCAATTTTCTTGGCTTGTACCAAGGCATTATCTTTCAAGCTTCGAAGTTGGTTTTCAGTCAAGGCCAGTTGAGCTCAAGCAACTTCCCTTTCTGAGGCCAGGCGGTCCATTTTCTCCTTCCATCCTTCGGTATTAGTTTTTAATGCATCTGCTTCTTCATGAAGTTGCCTGATTACGTCAAGCTTTTGTTGGACCTGCGGGTTCGAACCATTAGCTGCCACGCCTGAATTACCATCACAAACTTCAAATATTCTTCTTACCTGCTCCATCAGTTTAGTATGTTCTTTCTGAGACGTTTCTAGCTTAGCACGGAGGCCTTTAGCTTTCCCTACTCTTTACTCACTGAGAATATTGAAGGCATCATTTTCCTTAGTTAGACCTCGGATCTAGGCCTCATAACGGCTCAGTTCCCCTCAGAATTGGAGAAAAGCCCTGTGATGAAGCTCTGAAGCCTGCAACAAAGAAGGGAAAACTATACAAGGGGAGAAAAATCTAAGTATGAAAATTGATAAGGAAATAAGGGATTACCCGGTTTAGAGCCTATTAGGCTTCGTTAAAAAGACAAGGCGCTCCCGCCTCGTCCATTTGGGCTTGGTCTTCTTTTATGACCAAACATCGGAGGTAGCTAGCCACCCCTAGAGGGCAGCAAGAACCCGGGCATCCTCCGGGGCCGTGATAATGATTGTTCGCTTGCATTTGGTATCGGCGCTAGGGGACAAAAATTGATTGGTTAGTTTAAAACTCAAGGAAGCCTCACCCGAGCTCTTATTTGGAACCTCCAAGTCACTCAGACCGGTGAAATATTCTACCCCAACAAAATAACCACGGAAAGGATCTTCCCCTCCGTGAGCTCCTTCCCCATGACAAGTCTCTACGGACTGAGCGTCATGTATCATAGAATCGGAAAGTGAAGGAAACAAGAGGGAATCCTCGATCTCTATTTCCCCAAGTGGGTCATTTGAGGAACTGCCTCTATCTTGGGAAGCTCAAGCCCGGTTTCTACACCAGCATCTACTGCCTCTTCAACAGTCTATTTGCCCCGAGATAAAGCATCTTTGGTTCCTCTTGGATCGGGGACTTGGGCCAAAGTCTCCTCCTCGACCTCATCGAACCTAGGCAGATCAGTATCAAGTCCCACCGGTTTCGAAGTGCTCCGAATCTCGCTGCTAGCTCGCGCGGGCCACCAGCCCAGAATCATCTTCATTCTCTTCTTCTTTTTCTTCCCTTAATCTTTGGACTGACTCCATAGTCAGTAGGATTGTGTTCCCATTGGGTTTATGAGTTGTTCTCTTCTTGGGTTTTTGACCCTCAGAGTTCGAGGCCCTTTTTCCTCTTATTCTCCTTTGCTGGTTTTGAGATAGGTGGTGAACTTATTCATCACCGGACGAGGGTCTCATAGTCGCGTCCTTTCCGAGACCTACAAAAGGAGAAAGTAAGTAAACTTATGTTTGAAAAGATGTTTGGACGATAAGCAAATCGGTAAATCAGGAAGAAGGCTTACCATGATTACGAGCCTCCCAACGACACTTTGAGAAATTGCGCCATACGCGCTCGGCACGTGTTGACGTCGAAACCGAGCTCCTAACCTAGTTTTCGAGGTAGGGAACTACACCCGGCATCTAAGTAGCTGTTGTATTGAGAAAAACACTAATAATAAAGGATGAAGAAGCAAAAACAATGACCAGAAATTAAAGACGGAACCGTACTACGTTTCATATTCCATTTCTCAGGAAATGGCATGATTTCAGCAGGGATTAGGTCTGTGGTCTTCATCCGAATGAACCGGCCAATTCAGCCCTGGTCTTTATCTTTGTCTATGCTAGAGATAGGCACCTTGGTGGCCCGACATTGGAGCTTTATCAGCCCACCTCGATAGAGTGGAGGACTATACAACCTTATGATATGGTCAAGGGTGAAGGGGAGCCCGTCGATTTTACTTACGAAGAAACGGAGCAGTATCACGATCCTCCAGAAAGAGGGTTGAATTTGGCCGAGGGTTACCTAGTATTTCATGCAGAAGTATAATGACCGGATCGAGGGGACCCAACGTGAAAGGGTAAGTGTAAACACTCAAACCCTTCCATGTGGGTAGTGATTGCTTCTTCTGGTGTCGGTATCACAACCTCTTTGTTTCCCCAGTTGCAATCTTTATTCACCTGATCAAGGAGGTTTTGGGTATCGAGCATATATATCTAGATACTAGCTCATATTGACCCGGAACTGATGAGGTTTTCTCGACCTTAAAGTCAGAATCAATAACACACACATCGAGAATAAGCTCTTCAAGACGTGGCTCCACCACTGGTTTCTCACCGGCGGTCCAAGACAAGGAAGTGATTTCTTTCTACGGAACAGTTTTAGATGTTTCTGCCATTTTGTCTTTTGTAGGCAAAGAAGAATAGAGATTGGAATATTTGGTGTTTTGGGAAGAACAAGCAAAGAAACTCAATGACATGAAGATAGGAAGCTCTGAAGAAGGCAAAGAACTATGAAGATTAGAATGAAAGAGATTGAAAGTAATGTTTCAAATAATAAAGAAGGTGGTTATTTATTGGTTTCACAATAATGGTTCAAAGCTGGTAGTGGCCGACCATCGACAGACGTGCATTACATGTCTAGAAAATTGTATCAACGGGACATTTCGGTCACTTCTGCCACTTACGTCACGATGCTTATGTCATGATAAACCGAAGGGAAGTTCGAAGACTCAATTTGTTTCTTGTCATTACACTCCAAAAAATGAGGGACTATGTGTATACGGTCAAAATTGGGCTTGTCTCATTTTGTATGGATAATCGAACTCGGGGTGGCAGACCAAGGCTCGGCCTCGCGTTGTATAGAACCATGGCACAGAGATGGATTGTTAAGCTCATGAATCAATGACCGATCAAGATCGAGACCAGCCATGATCGAGACCGAAGCGGGATAGAGATCGAGCGAGATCGAAGGAAGCCTGCTAAGTCAAATAACAGAAAACCAAGATATCCGTGATCGGGCAAGGATCGTGGCAGAAATCTCGGAGCGTATCAAGTCAAGACTGGTTATTTAGCCAATCATGGGATTTTCTTCTGTATTTAGAATTGTACCATAAGTAGAATTCCACTACTATACAAAGTGGGTTCTAATCATTTTATAAACATCATATTCACGCATAGCAGAGCAATATATTACATTTTCTCTCTCAAGTTTTGTTGTTCAGTTCATACTTTTCAATTACACGTTCATTCGGTTCGGGGGTGATCTAGCTCGAGGGCCAAGCTGCGCTTTATATTGGTTTGCTTTTTTTTTTTTACAGTTAATTTCTAACATTAATTCTCATATTTCTCAGTTTGTGTCAAGTGAAATCACATATCCTTAAAATCACTTATAAATTTAATTGTTATCCAATTTTAAGGGTAATCTCATCAAGGAAATAAGTATTCGTGTGAGAGTTTCACTTACAAATGAAAACGTTTCAGCTTGAAGGTTGGCAATTGTTTGTGAATTTGAGAATGAAAATCAACTATAAATTGAAAAGAGAAAAAAAAAAAACGAGTTGAAGTTTTTTCCCAAGTGAGATTTTTCAAATATTAAACTTCCACTTAGAGCTCTCAACTCTTACAAATTTTTTTGTCCAAAAAAATCAACTATCTATAAACAACGTTATATTCCACTAACATTTTTTCTAGATTTTCACTTAAATGATTTTTTCAACTTCAATTTTAAATAGAACTCTTGCTCTAACAAAAGAATGAAAGATAGATTTAAAAAGTTACAGGTCCCTAAGCAGAAAAACAGCACCAACAAAACACGATTGAACTGCTTCTCTCTTTTTTATATTTTGTACTAAATCTATACTACACTCTACAAGCATTAGAGAATTAAATAATGTAGAAGTAAGTCATACTCGTTAGTTACTTTCATCTCGAATCCCCAAATCTATATATATATATATATATATGTATATATATATAAAGTTGGGAGTAGGAAAGCTGACGTGATATCTTCCATAGATGAAGATTGTTATTTATCTTCTTTTTTTTGTTTTTTTTTTAAAAAAATTGTCCAAAAATCTTTTTCCCTTTCAATGGACTTTATACTATTAAATATATTACATTTATTACACTTAATTATAATGTTTCTTCCATTTCTTAGGCAATTTAATTCATCATAATTATCAACAAAATTGTTATATGCATAATAATGATCCAATAAATTTATTTTCAACTAACTTATTTAGCCATACAGTGAAGAGAGGAAGATACCCCATGGCACTAGCTATGAGGAATTACATCAACCACATGTGGCTAGCCAATGTCCTAGACCCCTTAGCCCCAACTATTGCACCAACACTGCTACACAACATGCAAGCCCAATGGAATTTATCAAACCACTTCAATCCACTCAACAACAGAATTGTTGTACCATCTCCCCTTCTTCACTCCAGTCGAGCATGTCAACAACAACCCAGTTTTCTACCCTTGGCAACCAATCCCCCAGCATCACCCAATACCCACGGACTTTTACCACCAACAACCACCTCTATTCGAACAAGAGCAAGACGACCCAGAGATGCCAGAAGAACGAATAGAGGAGGTAAAAGCTCCACCGGTCAGGGGATCGTTCACCGAGATTTTAAGCCTCAGAGAAGCAACTCTAATGCTCTTTCAAGAACTAGAAGACAGAAAGTATGTTCTCCGATGCCCAGTGACACTCTACAAATGTTCAATCGACATCCGCCCACCCATTCTCCAACCAACGGGGAATATTGCGGCGGTTCTGAGTCCCTCTCTAAGGAAACCCAACTACCTCCTTCATCAAGGAGTAGGGAACAATCACCACAACCCAATGAATAGCCCAATGAGCCTAGTTGTATGGAATATTCGCGGGGCTAACAACGATGATTTCAAAAGAAACTTTAGAGAACTTTTGAATACTCACAATCCAGGCATGGTGGCCCTTCTAGAGACAAAAATGACAGACCACACACCTATCAGGGATGAGTTTCTCTTTACTGACATGTTAGAAATCCCTGCAATAGGCTATGCGGGGGGTATTGTGATTTTATGGTTTGGGAACTTAGTTACCCTAAATCTTGTTAGCCGCTCTCACCAGGAAATACATACCATGTTGCAGGTATCTCCCATCCAACCCCCCTATCTTATTAGTATTTTATATGCTAGTACTTGTTTAAATATGCGAAAAGACCTTTGGAACAACCTTTGTGACATAGCGGATAATTATCATGGACTATGGTTAGTCGGAGGCGATTTTAATAAAATTTTATCTCAAAATGAAAAATGGGGTGACCGGCCTCTCAACTCAAATAGGGCTACACAGTTTTGGTCATGTCTAAACTATTGTAATTTACTATATCTTGGTTTTAAAGGGGCTAAATACACTTGGACCAACTGTTGTATTAATTCAGGTGGTCTAATCTTAGAACGGTTAGATAGATACCTCGCCAACACCCTTTGGATCAACTAATACCCTAATGCCCTCATCACACACCTACCTAGAACTCACTCAGATCATGTTCCACTTCTTCTCCAATTTAAAGGAAAAGAACCTCCCCATAAGAAAAAGTTATTTAGACGAGAGACTTATTGGTGTCAACATATGGAGTTTGAAAAAATAGTCAAAGACTCGTGGCAAAATAGACAATTCCTCGAAGCCACGGAATTTTTTCAACATAGTGTCACTCTTTGGGCAAAAAATACTTTTGGAGACTCTGATAGAAAAAAAAAAGAATCCTAGCAAAACTGCAAGGGATCCAATCTTCCATAAATTACCCTCATAGTCATTTCCTACATCTTCTTGAAAAGGATTTAATTACTGAATATAATACCATTCTTAAAATCGAGGAAGACTATTGGAAAATACGTTCCCATTTAAACTGGCTAAATGATGGGGATGCCAATACATCTTCTATCTAAGTGTCATCAATCGTAGAAGAAAAATACTATCTCCTTCTTTAAAGATAATAATGGTAACTGGATCCATGATCCAATCCAAATTCTAGTCCATACATCCCAATATTTCCACAAAGCTTTCCAAACAGAACACATAGATACCCCTATAAAAAATATTCTGAGTTCACAAACATCCTTTGACAATCTAGATCTATCCCCATTGGACTACTCAGTGCACGACTATGAAGTCACTCGAGCAATTTTTTCATTCAAACCTTTTAAGGCCCCAGGACCGGATGACATTCATCCTTTTTTTATCAAAAATATTGGCATATCGTCAAAAATCAAGTTCTATCATTTTGTCACAAAATTTTTAAAGACCTTTCCATCCCCACCTCACTCAATTCTACATATATCTGTCTCATCCCAAAATTTCAAAATGCAAATAGCCTTAATAACTTCCGACCTATCGGCCTCTGTAACACCATTTACAAGGTAGTCACTAAGATTATCGTCAACAGAATCAAGCCCTTCCTTTACAAACTAATTGGCCCCTGTCAATCTAGCTTCCTCAAGGGCAGAAGAACTTGCGATAACGCTATCATGATTCAAGAAATCATACACAATTTCCAAAAAATAAGAGGCCAAAAAAGTAAGGTTCTCCTAAAAATTGATTTGGAAAAAGCATTCGATCGTCTTGAATGGTCATTCATGTATCGGGGTTTAATTTTCTTCAAATTTCCCCCTTGCATCACAAAATTTATTATGAGTTGTGTTAGCACCTCCAGAATTGCCATCCTAGTTAATGGCTCCAAAACGGAATTCTTTTACCCCTCGAGGGAAATTCGCCAAGGCGATCCAATGTCTCCCTCCCTTTTTATCCTATGTATGGAACTATTGTCAAAATACATTAATCACCAGGTCAACGTTGGAGTCTGGGATCCAATTAAAATCAATCCCACTGTCCCTCCCATCTCTCACCTATTCTATGCGGATGACCTAACTCTCTCTGCCAACGCTAACACAAGGCCAATCCACATAATCAAACATAGCCTTATCTTTTTTTCCAAGCTCTAGGGCCAAAAAATCAACAAAGCAAAATCAAAAATTATCTTTTCACAAAACTGTGATGCTCATACAAAAAATCTCTTTCCAAATATTCTGGACATCCAACCCAGTTATAACTTTGGGAAATATTTGGGCTTCCCAATTCTCACTCGAAAATCCAAAGCATCTGATGTTCGCTACATTATTGACCACATGAACACAAAACTTGCGGGTTGGAAAACAAACTTCCTTTCCATTGTAGGTAGAACAACCCTTGCTAGATCAACTCTTAATGCCATCCCGAACCATGTAATGCAATATATCATGCTCCCGGCATCCACTCTAAAGCGAATTGACAAAATCCAAAGGGATTTTATATGAGGCACCACCACTTAAAAACGAAAAATTCATTATGTCAAATGGTCCACTATTACCCAACCAAAACAAGCAGGTGGCCTGGGCCTCAGGAAAGCAGCAGATAAAAACATGGTTTCCCTGGCTAGTCTCTCATGGCGTTTGTTCAACAACTCAAGCTCCCTATGGGCCTCCACTCTTATTTCAAAATACAGCCATAAAAGAAACCCCAACACTAATTCATTCATCTGGAATAACATCATAACAGGCTGGAAAATCTGTGGTCAAGGTCTACACTGGATAGTGGCCCGGGCAACATTAACTGTTGGACCTCTGCGTGGATTCCAGGTCTCCCACCCTTAAGCTCAATCATCCAAGGTCCAATGAATTATTCTGACCAAACACTCAAAGTCAAAGACCTTTGGGATTCTAACTCTTGGAATCTCACAAAATTATCCTATACTCTATCTATAGATATACAAAACAAAATAAAATCTATCAAACTGGACTCCCTCACCAATACTAGGGACATACCCACTTGGGCGCACACCTCTAATGGTATTTTTTCCTCCAGCTCAGTATACAAGCTAATCTCAAAGCCTCTTCCCAACACTTTTAAATTCTAATGGATTTGGATTCTTAATACACTCCACAAAATAAAATACTTTCTATGGCAATGCTTCCACAATCGGCTCCCTACTCTAACCCATTTGCACCAAACCGGATTACACAATGACACCCTATGTCCCATATGTAGAGTAGCGGAGGAGTCACTTATTCACATTTTCTTTGAATGCCACATAGCCACCAAATTTTGGAGCGACGCTCAACTCAACCTTCCTCAGTTCCATCAAAATCCTGACCATTGGCTTAATACATTAAGGGATTTATACAAAACCTTAGATCAATGGGATATCTCCTGGGGCATGTTCTTTCGCTTTGCCATATGGTCTCTATGGTTAAATCGAAATAACAACTCCTTCAACAAAAAGTGTAATCAGCTTCCTATTGAAACAGTTCTCGTAAGATGCAAAGAATTCATATACTGTACTAACTCTCCAAGCCATGTTCCTCCTTCTATCACTATCTCTACTAAATGGATACCTCTAACAAACCACTCCTTTAAACTAAATATTGATGGGGCCTTCAAAGAAAAATATAGGAAAGGAGGCTTTGGAGGTGCATTCAGAAATGGCCGGGGGGATTGGATTTTGGGTTACAACAATTCTGCTATAGCCTACACCCCTGCCTATATGGAGCTCTTAGCCCTCAAAACTGGACTTCAACTAGCCTGGGATAAAAAGATGGTTGACATTGAAATCGAGACCGATGCAACAGATGTTATTTTCTTGCTTAATAATGATACTTGTTCTATTTACTCTAACTTGGTTATTGAGTGCAGGTCACTACTAAGGAAATTGCAGAATCCACCGATCCGGCATAGCTTCATAGAAGGAAACAAAGTAGCGCACTTTTTGGCCACTAATGGATTCAAACAACCAAGTAGCTCCACCCCCTATCTGATGGAACAGCCTCCTTATTCTCTTTTGCAAATCCTCCACAAAGACAAGACTGGAACCTTTTATAGTAGGACTTTATCTACGGCTGTAATTTCCAAATTAATAAAATTTGGGAATCCTTTTGTAAATGGCTCTACTAATATCGGCAGTATGGTAGAACAATCTCTGAATGATCCCAATAGGACTCTCTATCCTTGTAATAGTACTAGTTAATTTATAATAATAACTTCGTATTTCCATCAAGAAAAAAGAAGGAAGACACCCTAATTAGAAGATTACATGTACTTCACATTTACGAAAATGTTACATATTCTACTATTCTCAATTCCATATATTTTTCTACTTTTGTGTTCCTCTTTCAATTCTGTCGATTCCTCAAATTCTGTTCTTTCATTTGCACTTCTCTATCAAAAAGTGATCTTATTTGCGTCTATTATACGAGAAGCAGATGTCTTTTGTGTTGAATACATGGAGAAGAGTATCAATCCCTTATCTTATGAAGCACATAACTTCCACCAAGTAAAATTTTGTATTTCTTGGGTTTTATAACCTTTCTTTGATTAGATATACGGAAAAAAAAAATTTGATTCTCTATAGGAGAAGATAAATCTCTTTTTTCGATGCAAATTTGACATGATAGAAGAGAAGCCTCCCTTTATCAAGAATTATATTTTTAATAATATAAAGGTTTAACTTTATCCTTATAGTTTCTTTTGCAGGACAAACATGACACATAAAATCAAAGCACATAAAAGATCATGAAAGAAGAATTCATCACTAAAAAGGTAACTTGCCTTATTGATTTCCTCAGGAAGCTTCCATCAATATGTTATGCAAATATGTAATTAAACAACAATTTTTCCTTTTCGAAAGCAATCAGGAACCTACTATTTTTCATTTGAATTACTCGGAGGACTCTAGAGAGAGAGACCAGCATGTTAATAATGGTGTTAAGAGTGGGTAGAGGAAAAAACAAATCCAGATAACGATGAATTTCGTGATGCAAAGAACAACAAATTAAATACAAGAAACAAATAGTTTGGGTTAAGAGCTAATATGGTATGGTCCTTTTTGGTCATTGTCTATACTAGATGTGTGTTAATGTTGTATAAATTTGGTTTGAAGTGATAATATCAATGCCGCTATGGTTTGAAATATTATTATTAGTACTTGGTTATAGTTGTTCTACAACCTTTATACATTGCTTTTACCAGGAAGTTTTGGTGTACTATTTAACCATCATTTTTCATTAGTAGTGACTTATACAATACAGAAGTTATGTTAGCAAAAATGCCGGTCAACAAGATTGACTAAATGGATTATGAGGAAGGATCCAGGGTGGTTTTTCCGCAAATGCTCCTAGATTTTAGTCGACGTTTGTAATTTATATAAATTTATTTTTTGTTTCCTATTATATTTCATGGCATGTATCATACGATATAAATATGTAGCGGAATATAAAGAATGGCTCTACATTCACATAGAAAAATATACTGTGAGACGGTTGATTGAGTGGAGAAAAGAAAAATAAAATACAAGTAAAGTTTTTTTTTAAAACAAATTCTTGGCGAGAAGCAGTTATGCTTTTGAGTAAAGCAGAAGCTTTACTTGTACTTTCTAAAATTAAAGTGTTCGGCCATTTTAAACATACCAAAAATTTTAGAAAAAAACCAAACACCTTAATTTTAGAAGGAAAAAAAACTAAAAAAAATATACTTTTTCCTCAAAAGAAGCTTGGCGAAATACGCTTTTAATATGTGGACAATTGTCTACCACTCATCTTTTTATTCTCATCTTCATACCACAGATAATTCTAATGAAAATAGTTGTATTTGGGATTTTATCAATTATAGAACACGGTTATATATGCATAGCAAGAACATTTTATTTTTCTATCTGATATATTATAGAAGTATTAGTTTATCAGTTTATCATTGTCTTTTATAATCGCGCGAAACGCGAATAAATTCACTAATATACATATATGTGAAAGAAAAATATATGACAAATTATATCCGCTCTAAATCCACGTATACTAGATTGAGGATTTTCTTTTATACTAATTACAAGATAAGAGAATGAAATAATTCCCCAGTTTCAGAAAAAATATAAGTTATGGGTCTTTTTCAAGTTTTTTAAATAGTTAGTTTTATTCATCGAGTTTCGTCGTTCCATGGAGTTGCATACATGTCTCTTTGTCTATTTTGAGATTGAAAATTTCAAACTCCTCCAATTGCACTCGGTTATGACTCATGGCATGATTGGATAGTTCCTAACTTCCAAGATACCTCGACAGTTGGCTAAAATTTTAATAGAGATTAATTATTAGGTTAAGTACAATTAGTTTAATTTTATTTTTCATGTTGCAAATGTTAGCATATGGTCAAATAAGAATTGCAACATTATATTCTCCGTTTATAATAGTGTTACTTTGTAGCTTTGATACGTAGCTCCAATACCTTAATACTCATTTACAAGGGCAGATTTTTAATTAAAGAACTACTAGGAGTGATTTTCAAAATACTCTTCTCACTTTTGAAGCGAACAATTTACTCGTCTCAGTATTTGAACATGAGTTACCGCTAGTTTGCAATAGTAATTGTAGATATGGAAAAAAGAAAAGAAAAACAGATGATGTTTTATTCTTTTAAACGTTAAATGTTTACCAAAAAATATATATTCAGTTTTCAAAACCATTAATACTAGAATTGGAGCTCATGTTGTTGCGAGAGGCGTATGCACCTTGTTGTATGCGGCGTCACGGGATACTGCTTTATAAATATTTTTTATTAAATATGTATAGGAAAAATAAAAATAAGAAATGATATCGCTTACATTATAGTGATTTGTTCGTTAGTCTATTTCTTTAAATTGTGAAACTGCTTATGAAATATCCCGCGTCACTTGATCTTTTTATGTGTTTCTATCCAAGTCTCTTCTTTCAGATAATCAATGTTGTCGTTTTCATCCGTTTTCTTTTCTTTACTGTTCTTTTCACCTTTATTTCTGTAATCTTGGAATTGTATTGGGAAAAACTGAGTTTACATATTAAAGTGATTGGAAGATGACGTGCCATGACACGTAGACTGGTCAAAGAATTATGATTGGCAAAGAGGCACGAGTTGCAACAGATACGAGCAGAGGTATAAGAGGAGGCACGAGCGGATACTCAAAAGATTCAACGCCCGTACCTATTTAAGTCCAAGAATTAAGGAGAATGAATCTGACAGCACAAGAGAGTACAGATACAGTATTTAATGAGCATTAAATACTAAAAACGTTAGAGAATCTGTATTAAAATACAATGATTATGTAATGTAGCATTTAATGTCTTTAATTGTCTATAATGGCCAAATTGGTTCCGTTACCGGGAATCTGATAATCTATTCTTTTTAGCTTAACTTTCCTTGTTGCATCAACCATGTCGAACAATAATGACAACATTCAAGGAAACCAAGAAAACCCACAACTTCAGGGAAATTTACAGGATAATCACACCCCGGTCCCTTCTCCACAAAGCTCTCCTTGGCGGTCTCGAGAAGGCACTCCTGATGGATCTCATGCAAATGGAAATGATAATTTGAAAATGTTGAAGCTATCGATGAAACTTTGCAAAAACTAATTGATGAACATGTCAATAAAGCTCTTGAGGCTTTTTTTAGCCAGTTACCAGCTGCACCACCCACACCCACTCCAAATAACAACACTTTGGAGAACCCTCGCTCTGGGCTTGTTAATTCAGGTAGTGGTGGAACCTCCAGCGAATCACAAGAGGGAGTACCAGGTAACTTAGTCAATTCTGATTTACAAAATTTAGTACTAACATTGCAGAAACAACTCAAGGAGCAAAGTGACCGCATAGAGCAAATACCCAGGGTGCCGCCCGTAATCAAAGGGATAGATATGGATAAATATTCGCAACAACCCTGGAAGCCAAGTGTTGCTCCCCTCTCAATCCCAAAAAGATTCAAAATGCCCGATATTCCAAAATACGATGGAATAACTGATCCACGAGACCACGTGACTGCATTCACAACAGGCGTAAAAGGCAACGACTTGACCAAATAGGAGATCGAATCAGTATTGGTCAAGCAATTTGGTGAAATACTCACTAAGGATGCATTAACATAATATTCTCTTTTACCCGAAAATTCTATAAATTCTTTTGCTGAGCTTGCAGATTCTTTCATCAAAGCACACTCGGGAGCTCAAAAAGTTGAAAAAAGAATGGAAGATATTTTCAAAATCAAGCAAGAGGACTCAGAATTGCTTAGAGAGTTCGTGGACAGATTCCAACGTGAAAGAATGACATTACCGCGTGTACCTGACAATTGGGCAGCTATAGCCTTCACAAGTAATTTGAATGAAAAAAGCTCAGAAGCTACGACGCGACTCAAGGAAAGTCTTCATGAATTCCCAGCTACAACATGGAATGATGTTTACAACAGGTATAGCACGAAGCTGAGGATAGAGGAAGATATTATCTCACGGTCTCAAAAAAAAGAAAAGGTAAGTTCGAGACGGGTGGAAATCGAAAAAAGGTCCGGTAAAAATAGGTACGAACCATATATGGGACCAGCGGGAAAAGACTCACGGTCAGAACAGGACAATCAAAGGTGCGATCACAGGTCGAGGAATAGAGAGTCGGGCTCGTCATCAAGATTTGGGAATGATCGAAACACGCGTGAGTCACGAGATGATGATAGAAACTTGAAGGCGAGGTTTGGCGGTTATAATTTCAATGTGAGCACTTCCGAGCTCGTAGCTATTTTGAGAAGCATGGGTGACAAGGTACGATGGCCAAAAGAGATGAGATCAAACCCAAAACAGGCCCAATCCTGATCATTGGTGCGAATTTCACAACGATCACGAGCATAAAATGGCAGATTGTAGGTTTTTACAAAGTGAAGTTGATCATTTATTAAAACAAGGTTATCTCACCGAATTATTCAGTGAGAAAGGTAAGCAAGCATACATGAAGAATAGGCAGGAGGCCCCTAAACCACCTTCTCCCAAAAGGACCATCAACGTTATAAGTGGAGGTGAAGACATTAATGGTGTGACGTACACAGCAACCAATAAAATTTCCAAGGTCACAATTACCCAAGGGAAGTGGGTGCGACATGTCTTAGAGGAAGAAAGCATTACGTTTGATGATGCAGATGCGGATGACGTATTATCTTCTCATAACAATGCACTGGTAATATCTCTACTTGTACATGATACTAATGTAAAACGAGTTATGATTGATCCAGGTAGTTCCGTGAACATTATTCTATTAAGAGTATTACGTGAGATGCAAGCTGAAGATAAATTAATACCAAAGGCGCATACTCTATCTGGATTCGACAATTCCAATATCGTGATGAAAGGAGAGGTTTTTCTTACTACATTTGCATAAGGTGTTTTCAAAGATACAAAGTTTCAGGTAGTAGATATGGAGATGGCTTACAATATGATCCTTGGGAGACCATGGATCCACGAGATGGATGTCATTCCGTCAACCTTGCATCAAGTTATTAAATTTCCATCACCATGGGGAATATGTCAAATCCGTGGGGACCAACGTACATCCAGGAACATCAACTTTGTAGTGGATTCAAGTACGAGAAACGAAGAAAATAGCAATCACAAAATCCAGTTGAGGGTACCATAACACAAACCTCAACTGAACAAGGGCGAACAGACGTGGACTCAAGGCCAGATACCATTCAAGAACCAGAGGAAAACGAAAATATCAAGACAGCAATTGAAGAACTAGAGGCTGTGGTGTTATTTGTATAATGGACTGATAGGAAAGTTTACGTAGGGGCCAATCTAAGCCAGGACATGAAAGGTAAGTTGATTGAATTTTTGAAAACTAACGTGAATTATTTTGCTTGGTCCCACTCTGATATGACAGGAATACCACCGGAGGTAATGACTCACAAATTAAATGAAGACTCATTGTATCCTCCTGTCAAACAAAAGAAGAGAAAGCAAAGAACTTTCAAAAATCAGGTGATTCAAGATGAGGTTCAAAAATTACTAAAGATTGGGTCTATCTGTGAGGTAAAGTATCCTAATTGGTTAGCCAATACTGTTATGGTACCGAAGAAGAATGGTAAGTGACGAGTTTGTATAGATTACACAGACCTTAACAAAGCTTGTCCTAAAGATTCTTTTCCACTATCGCATATAGATCAATTAATTGATGCTACTACAAGACATGAATTATTAAGTTTTTTATATGCGTATTCAGGATACAATCAGATCAAAATGGATCTGATAGATGAAGAAAAAACTTCCTTCATAAGTGACAGAGGGACTTACTATTATAAAGTAATACCTTTTGGTATCAAAAATGTTGGTGCAACATATCAAAGACTAGTGACTAAAATGTTTCAAGAATAATTGGGGTAAACTATGGAAGTCTATATAGACGACATGCTCGTCAAAACTCAACATTCAGGGGATCATATATCACATTTGTCTTATGCATTTCAGATTTTGCAAAAATTTAATATGAAATTAAATCCTGAGAAGTGTGCATTCGGTGTTGCATCAGACAAGTTTTTAGGTTTTCTTGTCTCTAACTGTGGTATTGAAGTGAATCCCACACAGATTAAGTCCATTGAAGAAATCCATGACGTACTTACAAGTAAAAAAGAAGTGCAGAGGTTGACAGGAAGAATTGCAGCCTTGGGAAGATTCATTTCTAAATCATCAGAAAAGTGCTTTAAATTCTTTCAGCTCTTAAAAAGCAAGATCATTTCGAATGGAATGAGGAATGTCAACATGCACTCAAAAATTTGAAGACATACTTATCAAATCCTCCACTGCTCGTAAAACCAAAGGTTGGGGAAAGACTGCTCATCTACCTTGTCGTCTCAGAAGTAACGGTAAGTGCTGTTTTAGTCTGAGAGGACCAAGGTAAACAATCTCCGATCTATTATGTCAGCAAATCTTTATTAGATGCGGAGACGCGGTATTCTCAATTAGAAAAGCTTGCACTTGCATTAATCATGGCATCTAGAAAATTAAGTTATTATTTTCAATGTCATTCTATTGTTGTAGTAACTGCTTATCCATTACGCAATATATTACACAAGCATGAGTTGTCAGGTAGGTTAGCCAAGTGGGATATAGAATTAAGTGAATATGATATCACATACCAACCTAGAATTGCTATAAAATCTCAAGTGTTAGCTGATTTCGTGGCTGATTTTAGCCAAGGGGTGCAATTAGAAGCAGAAAAGAATTGCAGGTGCTCAACGATGCTAACCCAGGAATTTGGACCTTATTTGCTGATAGTTCATCTAACATAAAGGGTGCAGGCTTAGGGATCGTTTTGGTACCACCTAGGGGTGAACCCATTCGACAAGCCATTAAAAGTCATTATATAACTAACAATGAGGCATAGTATGAGGCAGTGATTGCAGGGTTAGAACTGGCACGAGAACTTGGCATTAATCAGATTGTAATCAAGAGCGATTCGCAGCTCATGGTTAACTAAATGCTGGGGACTTATACCGCCAGGGAAGCATGAATGCAATAGTATTTAGAAAAGGTACGGGATCTAATCAGGCAATTCCAAACCTGGAAGGTTACGCTAATACCAAGAGATGAAAATGTTAAGGCGGATGCCTTTAGCTAATCTCCCATCTGCAGCAGACATGGCAAGCAATGAAAATGTTTCTGTAATACATTTATTTCATTCAGTGCTCGATCTAGATAAAAATGAGGTAAATTTTAATAACTTAACTTGGGATTGGAGGAATGAGATTGTTGCCTTTTTGCAGAATGGTATCGTTCTTAAAGACAAGAGGAAAGCTCACACGCTTCGAAAAAAGGCTGCTCGATATTGCTTAAAGCAAGGCAATCTTTATCGGAAAAAGTTCGGTATCCCTTAGAAAGATGCCTCGGACCTTCTCAGTCAGAATACATGATGAGAGAAATACACGAGGGGCATTGTGGGAATCACGCAGGAGGAAGATCACTGATAAGAATCCTAATCAGGGCAGGTTATTATTGGCCCAAAATGGAAGAAGAAGCGGAAAGTTTCATGGCTAAATGTGATAAATGCTACAGGTACAGTAATAATATGCATAGACCTGTAGAGTTGCTACATCCGATCACTGCACTGTGACCGTTTATGAAATGGGGGATGGATATCGTGAGTCCACTACCACAAGCAAAAGGACAGGTAAAATATTTGCTCGTAATTACTGACTATTTTACTAAATGGGTAGAAGCAGGAGCATTCAAACAGGTGCGTGAAAAAAAGGTTAAAGATTTCGTTTGACGGAATATCATATGCCGATTTGGTGTACCAAAGGAAATCGTATACAACAATGTCCCTTAATTTATAGTCACACAAATCACAGAGTTCTTTCAAAGTTGGTAGATCAAAAGAATTACATCCACACCTTATCATCCGGTGGGTAATGGGCAAGCTGAGTCAACAAACAAAATCATTATCAACAATTTAAAGAAACGTTTAGAGAAGTCCAAAGGTAATTGGCTAGAAGTGTTACCTGGTGTTTTATGGGCATACCGCACAATAGCAAAAACAAGTACAGGAGAAATACCATTTTCATTGGTTTACGGAGCTGAAGCTTTAATTCCAGTAGAGATAGGAGAGCCAAGTACAAGATTTACACAAGCGTCAGAAGAGTCTAATAACAAAGAAATGCGCATAAATCTTCATCTACTTGAAGGGAAAAGGGAAGCTGCACTAATAAGAATGGAAGCACAAAAGCAGGTCATATAACGATATTACAACCGAAAAGCACACCTAAGATTCTTCAAAATTGGGGACTTCGTGCTCAAAAAGGTTTTTCAATCTATAAAGGCAGCTAATGCAGGAGAATTAAGTCCAACATGGGAAGGACCCTATATGATTCATGATATTGCAGGTAAAGGAGCATACGAGCTGGAAATAATGGATGGCAAGATACTACCTTCATATTGGAATGTTGTTCACCTAGAGAGATACTATTTCTAAGGAATACCCACGGTTAGGTATCCATATTTTAAAATTTAATTTTTGAATTGTTAAATTTTACTAACGATTTTAGATGATAGGCAAAAGTCTAGCTCGTACTAAATGATGAGTCACGACCTGCAAGGCACATGAAATAAATTAAACTTCCCGGTCTAGGGTTACAATTATTCTGATAGAAATTCAAAATAATCGCACCTCCGAGACCCGTATGTTTTTTTTCCATTTTAGGGAAAGGACCAAATGAGAGAAACAATCAAGTGCTCGAGGCTTCATACTTCAACGCTCAAACACTTGGGGGACTATATAATATACAAAGACATGTGTATAAAGAAGGCAAAGAAGATTGGGAAATAATCAAAGATCACGCCTGAAAAATTCACATAATGAATGGGTCAAGTACAGAGAAAAGTCACGAGCTAAGCCTAAAGAAAGACCTTACCATAGCTAGGGTAAAGGCTATGTACTGAAACAGGTTATAAATAAAAACCTCGTGTTTATTTTTTTTTAAATCTGTTATGAGGAAAACAGTTACGAGAAAGTTATAGATGTAATTCAAATACATGCAAAGTGTTATTCAAAACTAGACAAAGTTCAAATAAAAACTTGTCAAGGTTATTTCAAGAAACATGTGTATCCCTATTTCTTTTATCGTATATGAACACCGTTATGAAGTTGAGACATCTTCTTCATTAAGTGTCGAATATAAAATGGCCCTCTTTTATAAAATTCATAATTAATTTAAGTATTCATGAAGTTAACAGAAGCATTTTTTTAGGAGTAAAAATGCAAGTTATTCGGTAAGTCCTTAGAAATAAAAGCAAGAATAAACAAAACAGAAGTTCAAATAGCAACGAAAAACTTCTTAATATTAAAAAGCTTAGACTAAAGTATGAACTTAGTCATAAACTGAAAATTGTTTATACATATTGCCCCATAAAAGGTCTGGGGACTTAAGTTTCCAAAACAACCCCTCAAATTAGACCAAGGGTTTTAACCACAACTTTCCAAAAAGAAAAAAGAGAGACACAAAAAAATTCAAACAACTTAAACTTGTCACTGAGAAGATGAAGGAACTGAAGCAGGTACATCAACAACTACGGGTTCAACTTGGCTTGAAGGAGTGGGGATACCCGTATCATCTTCAACATTTGCGGAAGCTTCGACCACGAGAGAAGGAAAATCTTGGTTCTACTGAGTCTTCTCAATAGTTTCATTGATCTTAGCTAACTCCGATTCCAAGTTAAAATTCTCTTGGCTAGCTTCAACAAGGGTATCACGGTGAGAATTCAAAAATGCCCAACTCACTTCAATGGCAGACTTATCTTCAAGGATCTCATAATCTCTTTCTCAATCAACGATTTCGTTCTTTAGCTTTTCATTTTCAGCCAAGGCAGATTCATAAGAATCTTGAAGAGAGGCGTGGGAATTTTCTAAGGAACAAACCTTATTAGAAGAAACCCGGAGGTCTTCTTGGGCTTGAGTCAAATTCTGCACGAGTTCACCAACATAGGCTTCTTTTGTATCCAAGAGAGCCTTCAACTCTCTAATATCTTCACTTGCCTTGGAAAGCTGCTCGGAAAAAGAAGTTTCAAGACGAGCCTTTTCCTTGTCTGCTTGACTGGAGGAAGCCTTTTCAACTGCTAGTTCCGAAGTCAAAGCCTGCACCTGCTGCTCCAAAGTACTTTTACTTTCTTCTAAGTACTCCATGTCGATCTGAAGACTTTCATATTGTTCCTTCCAATTATATGCCTCCAATTGGTAATCACACACTAACTGCTCTGAGAGGGTAACCCTTTTCATCATCTCCGTGCCGATGAGATTGGCCTAAAAAGGGGGAAAGGGAAGGAAATAAGAGTCCCAAAGGTAAAAAAATGACAAAGTAAGAGTTAGAAAAAAGGAATACCTTTAAAGAAGCATGCACAATGTCATTCATCAAAGTCAAAGAACTATGGCTCTCTAGCTTAGCTCTCTCAACAGTACCAATTAAAGGCTTTAGCCATACATCTGCTTGACCCGATTTCCTTAAAAGGTTGCCCTCAGCGGGGACTTTAATAATCACCTGCCTCATAGCACCACTCCTACTTGAGGAGCCAACCTCAGCACAATGAGCAGGTGGAGGAGGAATTGTTGAAGGAGGAACAATAGAAGTAGTAAAAACATCCTAGGGAGGAACGGAAGCAACCATAATCGGCAAAGTAGGAGTCACAGGCACGGGAAGAGAAAAAGAAGCCAAGGGAGCTTCATCATAAACGGGACCTAAACTTTCACTACCAAACCCGCGGTCAAAAAGCTGCTCAACAGAATCATGAGCAGCAACGGGAGCATCATCAACATCATCAGGAATCACTACCAGGGCTTCAATAGATTTGGTAAGAGGGATAGAACGACAGGGGGATGCATCTGCTTCATCATCGGAAATAATGCGTCTACGAGCCTGTGGATTTGTTACCAAGGAACCCCCGTCTTCCTCTTCTTCGGAATCTTGGTCATCAACGGCTTTTTTTTCAATGAAGAGCCCAGAATTATTTCTTGAGCCCTTTCCAAAGAGATACGAGAAGCCGCAACCACCTCAGCAGTAACTCCTCGAATAGCAAATCCTGATAGAAAGAAGGATTGAGATAAGTTCGGGAAAAAACAATATGTAAAATAAAATAAAAACTCTTACCATGAGTTTTTACTTTCCAACCAAAACGTTGGGAAATGGTATTCCAAGATCTACCATCTATTGGTGCAATACTCAACAGCCTTCCTACCCAATCACGGAAATTAGGAACATCTTCCACAACTCCCCTGGTTGTTAGAAAAGAAAAGTAAAATTAGAAAAATCAACAAAATTGAAGAAAAAGGTACGAGAAAGTTAGAAGACTCACGTGCAAAATTCCATTTCTCAGGAAAGGGAACGTTTTCATCACCTACTAAACCAACAGTGGGGGCAACAACAAACCTGACATACCAGCCACGGTCTTTGTCATCTTCAGGGCTAACTAGAACTCCTTTGCTCCTGGCTACTAGTGTAAAAACACCATTGCGAAAGAGTCTAGGAGAGTAAAGATGAATTAGATGTGGGAAAGTAAAAGGCACACTGGATATGTTGGTCAAATGCCTCAAACAGGAAATAACCCTCCATATTATTGGGTCAATTTGACCTAAGCAAACATCAAAGAAATGACAGAACTCGAGAATAACAGGATCAATAACAGGTTTGAATCCTAATGTGAAAGGGCACGTATAGACAAAGGAAAAACCGGCTAAGTAAGAGGTAATTCTTTGATTCGGATTGGGAATAATGATAGGAAAGTCATGACTCCAATGGCAGTCTCTGCGGACTAAAGAAATCAAACCTTCAGTAATTTGAGTAGGATAGATATCAGCACGATCTAAAGAAGATACTTGATTTCTAAGAGATTCTATGTCATTATAGAAAGATAGTTCTGCATGAACTATCTCCTCTACTAGAGGTTCACGAAGAGGTTCAGAAGATTCTTTACCTCTAGAAGAAGATCTGTGTGAAAGAGAACCTCTAGTTCTAGAAGAAGAGCCAAAACTAGGCGAAGGAAGAGAAGAACCATGCAAGATGAAAATCCTAAATTACGAAGCCTACCTCCTCTTCAGCTCATACTGGGGGCATTAGGGAAGTTATCAACTATGGGGATCCTTCTTGGGTTAGGGTTTGATGAAGACATAATAGTACGAGGAAGAAACAAACAAAGATTGAAAAACTGAATATTTTGAGAACTTTATGTAATAAAGACAAAGAAGAAAACTATATTTATACTGTGAAGCAACCGTCAAAGGAAAAAGTGCAATGATGGAAAAGTAGTAATGAGAACTGACGCTTCGTGGTTAGTGAAGTCGTGAAAAACCCTAAAAAGTGCCGCAAAGTTGCAGAACCAGTAAAAGGGGTGCCACACGTGAAGAGCATTAAATGGAAGTGACAAATGAAGCGTTGATTTTGCTATAGCATTAGTGGCGACAAAAATTCCCGTTTTAATGAATTCCACTTCCCAAATATTCAATTGATGAATAAATGGCAAGTGGGGGGACTATCTATATTGGGACAAATTGAGTTTACATATTAAAGTGATTGGAAGATGACGTGTCATGACACGTAGACTGGTTAACGAGTTATGATTGGCAAAGAGGCACGAGTTGCAACAAATACGAGCAGAGGTATAAGAGGAGGCACGAGTGGATACTCAAAAGATTCAACGCCCGTACCTATTTAAGTCCAAGAATTAAGGAGAATGAATCTGACAGCACAAGAGAGTATAGATACAGTATTTAATGAGCATTAAATACGAAAAACGTTAGAGAATCTACATTAAAATACAATGATTATGTAACGTAGCATTTAATGTTTTTAATTGTCTATAATGACCTTATTATGACAAAGGCAAAACGCATATTTCCAAGATAGCTATAAAAGAGAAAGAATGGGTCAATTATAAACACACGAAGTACAATCTGAATATATTGGTTTTACTTTGTTATCTTATTGTTGGCAAAAATCACTTTCTTTTAGATTCTCAGCAACTCGAGTTTTTCTAAATTAAGACTTTAACCGAAATTCCACTTTTTGGTTAAACAGGAATCTCAATGGAAACATCAACCCTCAATCATCCCTTCCTTAAAAAGCTGAAGGAGTCCAATGGATTTGATGAGTAATTCAGAGAAGTATACATTTGTTGGAACATAATTATAGGATACTAGAATATTATGGTAGGGTATGGTCCTAGTAACCAACAATCAAATTATACAAACTACATGCTACCCAATAACCTTAGGTCCCAGCTAATGGTGCAAAGTCTCAATCCGATATGTCCAGTGCTTGTACTTCTTTAATAGGATTGGGTAATATGCTTCAAACCTTACAGCTGAGGGCAAGAATCTTTCTTTGATTTTTCATTTCTTTTGCCCCCACAGTTTTTTGTACTTTACCCTGGAAATTTCTTTGATCCCTTTAGTCACATCCAATGAATTTTTATTTTCTCGATATCAAACCCAACATTTGCAAATTTTTTCCGTTTCATTTTTTCCTCCATCGGGGTAGAAGACATATGAACGAAAATAGGAATAAGGAAGGGTTTTAGTGCTAATACGATAATGACTTTTTCACATATTCAAGACAACAAAACACGTATAAAGTTAATAACAGAGAGGGTCATTGATCTCTATTTATAAAGAATGCTAATCAGTTATGTAATTTTTTTTTTCTTTCTCAATAACGGATGACTAGATATGTAATACTACAACAACAATAACATAAACAATATACTATTATCACAGTGTAGGTCTGTATAGGTTTGTGGAGGGTAATGTGTACGCAAACCTTATTCCAAACCTTGTGGAGGTAGAAAGATTGTTTCCTATAGACTCTTATTTCAAGAAAGCAATTCATAGCAGATTTGAAAAAGAGAAAAACAGTAGTGAAAAAACCATGTTAAAAATAATAAAGATAATTTACCCCGTGGACTATAAATTTAAGATTTTACCACAGTAACTTTCACAAATTTGGTTCAATAGCTTTTGTTTCTTATTTAAATTTTCACTTTTAGCTTATTAGTTTCTCCTGATCTCCTTTCATTTGGATGCATGCATAATTTATTCATTTTAGAAAATTGAGTAATTGAACTGACGAGAAGCTGAAGCAACACTGACATTATGGTAGCACAAAGTAGTAACGTAAATGCTATTCTACGCTTAAGACTAGTTTTCTAGTCTGATGGTAAATCAAAACATTAATTAATTACTTAATGTGACGACCCAAAAGGTCATCTGTGTTCTTATCTATTATGTGCTTCCGAGGCCTTGAAAACCTCATTTAGAGTCGCCTCGATTTGCGTGCGCAGTCCGGGCGCGTAGACGGAAAGCTTAAATATGAAATTCTGTGAAAAATGCTAAGTTTTAAGTTTAAAATGAATAAATTTGACTTCGGTCAACATTTTGGGTAAACGGACCTGGTCCCAAGCACGAGAAATGAATTTTTGAGTAAAATTGTTTTTCTGAAAATGTTAAGGAATTTTGAAATGAAAATTGATTAGAACGTGTTGGTATCGGGCCCGTATTTTGGTTTCGGCGCCCGGTACGGGTCTTATATATGATTTAAGATGTTTTTATTAAGTTTGATTAAAATCGGACGTCGATTGACGTGTTTCGAGCTTAAAGTTCTAAATTTGAAACTTAATGAAGTTTGAAGAAAAACTCTTGATTTGAGGTTTGATTCATTATTTTTGATGTTATTTGGGCGATTTAATCGCATGGTTAAGTTGGTAGGATGTTGTTGAGTTAGTGCATGTGTTTAGTTAAGAGCCCCGAGGGCTCGGGAGTGTTTCGGAGTGGTTTTGGACTTATGAAAAATTGCAGATTTTGCTTCAGTTGTTGCAGACCCCATTCCTTATTCGCGTTCGCGTCCCATCTCCAATGTTCGCGAAGCTTTAAATTTTTCTTTCTTCGCGTTCGCATCCCAGCCCTCGCGTTCGCGTAGTATTAGTTGACGCTGAGGGCTGAGTCTTCTTTTCCTCATCGCGTTCGCGTGTATATACTCGCGTTCGCGTAGCCTTGCAGGATTCTCTCATCGCGTTCGCGTAGGACAATTTCTGGGCCACAACATTTTACTCTCCGCACTCGCATTCCTCATCTCGCGATCGCAATGGCCTGCTAAGTGTTACCCATCGCGAACGCGACCAGCCTGTCGCGAACGCGATGAGTAATTTCGCCCAGTTTAATTTTAAAATTCCAGAACAGTGTCATTACGGGATTCACCAAAAATTTCACAAAACATTTCTTCTCCAAGCTCTTGGGCGATCATTGAAGCAATTCTTCATCAAAACCTCTTGGGTTAGTAATTCTTAGCTTATTTTCTTCCATTTTCTTCAATATCTATTGAAATCCTAAGCCTAAAACATGTAATTAAGGGTAAGAATTAGAGAATTGGGTAGAGTTAGGGTTTTTTGATTTTTTTCTCGATTTAAACCTGGTTTTGGAGTCGGATTTGAAAACAAATTATATATTCGGGCTCGTGGGCGAATCAGTGATATGATTTTGGTCCGAACCTCGTGTTTTGACCAAGCGGGCCCGGGGTCGATTTTTGGGATTTTGGGAAGAATGCTTGGAAAGCTATAATTAGGCATTTGGTTCGCATTATTTAGCATTTATTGATGTATTGAAGTCATTATCGTATAGATACAAACGATTTGGAGCCGAATTCGAGAGGGAAAACGGTAATTGAGGATTGATTTGGCCGTGGAAGTTTGAGGTAAGTGTTTGGTCTAACCTTAGCTTGAGGGATTAGGAGCCGAGTCTTAATTGCTACTTGCTAATTGTCGAGTACGACGTATAGGCATGGTGACGAGTATCTATACGTTGGTGTCTAGCATGATCGTGAGTCCCTATATTGCCGATATTCTGATTTTATTATATCTTTCATGCCTAAATGATGATTTCTATATGTTGTAAAGAGCATGTGAAAGAAATTGTGATCTTTGAACTTTGAGGAGCATTGGCTCGAGTGGTAATACGAATTGTGAAAGTATATGAGATAATTGAACCCTTTGGAGCATTGGCTCAAGTGGTAAAGTGAGTTATGAAGTAAGAAGTGAAAGAAAGAGAAAGAGTTATCGATTTGTTCCCTTGCCGGGATGTTTGTTGCTTTGCTGATTATCTCCCTTGCCGGGATATTGAGATTTATTGATATTGTTCCCTTGTCGGGATTTAGCTGTTTAATTGTATTCCTTTGCAAGGACTTCTATTATTATTTGTTTACTCCCTTGCCCCTTGTTTGTGATTGTTGTTTGGGTGAGGAAGAGCGATAAAGCTCGAAAGGTGATGTCGTGCATTGTTTGCTATTGTGAGGAAAGAGTGTAAATGCACGAAGGGTGATGCCGTGCCGCACAATGTACCATTCCGTGCCGATTTTATTGATTATATGGTGAGGAAAGAGAATAAAAGCACGAAGGACGATGACGTGCACATCTTTATGATACGATTGATTTGGTGAGGACGAGAGTAAAAGCACGAAGGGTGATGCCGTGCATTTGTTGATTTCTGATTCTTTGTTGATATCCGAGTTATGTTTCTTTTACTACTTGTTGTTATTTGATTTACTTCGAGATTTTAGATTCCCTTACCCTGTTTGCCTTGTGATTGTTGTTTGAGTAAGGAAGAGCGTAAAGCACGAAGGGTGATGCCGTGCAAATTGTTGATTTCTGCTTCCTTGTTGATATTCTAGTTATGTTGATTCTTTCCTTGCTTGATGCCTTTCTATTCGGAACTATTATCTCCCCCACAACATGTTTCCCCCTCCCACATTGACTGGTTATTTCTATATCTCTTTTCCGCATATATATATATATATATATATATATATATATATATATATATATATATATATATATATATATATATATATATATATATATATATGTGTGTGTGTGTGTGTGTGTGTGTGTGTGTGTGTGAACTGCACATGTTTATTTGGAGTCTGGTCCTAGCCTCGTCACTACTTCTGCACATGGGGTCGGTTGTGCTGATACTATACTCTGTGCTCTTTTGCACAGATCCAGGTCTTGGACATCAGCAGTAGCGCGTGAACCAACCTTCAGTCCAGTAAGACACCGAGGTAGCCTTGCAGGCGTTCGCAAGCCCGGCGTCTTCTCTATCTTTTATTTCCGTATGTTATCTCATGTTTCCGAGACAAACAGTTTATATTTTTCTTTCAAACGGTTGTATTTAGTACTCTTAGAAGTTCGTGAGTAATGTGACACCAGTTCTTGGGTAGAGGCACATGTTAATTTCCGCATTATTGTTCAGTTTCTTTAATTTAAGTCTTCCGCACATTTAATTAGTTCCGTTATTTTCATGATATTACTGCTAATTGGTAAAAGAAGTAATTTGTTAATGAAGTAAGCAGTTAAGGATTGGCTTGCCTAGCTCACATTAGTAGGCGCCATCACTAGTCCCGAGGGTGAGAAATCCGAGTCGTGACACTTAAAACGTCTTTCTTTTGTATAATTTAGGAAAATTCTTCAAATTTCGTTTATATCAAATTCTGTGAAGATTTAATTTGGCTTGATCCTTATATACTCTAATTTAGATTAAGATGTTCTACTACGTGTCTCAAATTGTCCAATTTTCTTCGTGTAACAAAAGGTAAAATTTGGAAACCCAAAAAATAAACCTAGAAAAGAAAAAGAGAAATCTAGAGTTATGCCTCTTATCAAATACAAGATATAGTCTATCTTTGTTAATTTTTATCACGAATAAAATAATACACAAATTTTTACATATTAGAAGTGTATATAGTTTAATAAGGTTTATCAAATGCTATACCCCGAATTAAATATAGGATTTATTTTTGTACAATCAAGCATTATATTACTAATGTGAAATTTTATGAGTTGGGATTAATTTAGGCAAAAGGAAAAATGCAAGTTTTTCTAAAATTCCGGAGGAAGAAAAAAACAGAAAGAAAATAGTTTGCTATGAAAATAAAAAACTTTATTCACTTCATTTAACAAAATCAGGACCAAATGTAATAAGCAGACAATTCTGATATTTTATATGGTAGTATAACTATATCCAAGTTATTGGAACACCATTTCTAATTTTCGTTGTACATTTTGCCCAAATAAGAGCTTTGAAATTATTTAAAAAACTCTCGTGACCCTCCACACCATCTTCTTTCTCCCTCCTTCACTCCACCACCATTACATCTCTCTTTCTATTTTTCTCTCTCTGGTGGTGGCGATCTTTCATTCTAAGGAAAGCATAATCCCAAAGCTTCTTTTTTTCATCATTTTTTACTTTGGTATTCTCATATATCCTTCACTTACTTACCCTTTTCTAATTTATGAGCTTCTCTAAGTGTGAACAGCATTTCTGCTTAGGAGGTACACAAAGTTCGAAAAAGAAAGGCACTTACCCAGAAGTTTTTATGCTTTTATTTCTGAGCTACAACTGATGTTATGCTGTTTTGTCTACTGGATTTTTGCGCTTTTGATTTGTCATTGTGGGTTTTCGATCTACTTCAGTGGTTATGACTTGTTGTCTTTTCCCCCAATGTGTAATCTTATTCCAAAGTTTGAAATTTTCTAACATTTTCTGCAGTTTTTTGCTTTTGATTCAGTGGATCTCGGTGTAAAGAATTAGTCGGTTCTTTGTTTTAGGAGAAAAATTTGTTGGTTATTTGGTGGCTGCTAGGTAGCTTGCTACTTATCTAATCTTTTGAGTTTTTCTGTGAAGTTTATAGCATATGGTGCAATGCTGATAGTATTTTGTGATTCTGTTATGGTTTGCTCCGGTTAATGATGCTTATGTTTTTGGACTTATGTTGACTATTTGTTGAAATTGGCACCTTCTCTAATGTGTGGATATATTTTTTTGGAATCTGATTCAAAATTGGTGGATCAAGTTATGCTTTTGGGCTTCTTTGATTTCTAATAATCATGGTGTTATTAATTTGGTCAGGTAACTGAGGAAGCTATTGAAGATTAAGGGTCAGCAAAATATTGCTTAATTGAGAAGTTGGATGGTCTTTCTAATAGTTGTATAGAGTTGAGACTATAATTTTGGAACATGACTTCTGATATGCCACCAGTTAGCATGAGGTCAAGCAGGTCTTCTTTTGGCTCAAGTAACGGATATGAAACACCTTCACACTATTCTTTTGCAACCTCAAATGGGGATGATTATGATAGTGATGGTTCCAATTTTGCTCCACCGTAAGTCTCTCCCTTCATTTTTTCCATTTTGATTTACTTTGGTGTTATTTTACATGTTGATGAAATGGGTAGTGTTGTTTGATACTATATAACTTACAAGTTACAATTACCAACTGTGTTTTGCCTTGTGCAATGTGTAGCACCCCAACTACTCTCTCATCAGTTCTGTCACCCGAACTTGCTGGCGCGATACCATATATTGACAGATTCCAGGTGAGACATGTCTTTCCGAAAAAAAGAAAATCATTTCAATCTGTATGCACACAACAAAGAGTCGAAGACTGGAGTGACTTTTTTTTTCTTTTCTGAATTCTATTAAGAATGACGTGACAGACCTCAATTCTGTTTTCCTTTTACTTTAGAGAGGTGATAGAGATTCTTTGTGGTTATAGGTTGAGGGTTTTTTGAAAGCTATGCAAAAGCAGCTTCAATCTGCTGGCAAACGTGGGTTCTTTTTAAAAAAATCCGTTGGGCCACAAGTTCGGGAAAAGTTCACATTTGAGGATATGTTGTGTTTCCAAAGGGTAAGATTAAGCTCTTTAGCTGTTTACACTTTTAATTTCTTTGGCATGTACAAACTAAAAACAACTCCCATCCTGACAGGAACCCATTCCAACATCAATTCTGAAAATAAATGGCGATCTCGTTGGCAGGACAGTTAAGTTATTTCAGTCCATTCTGAAGTATATGGGTATTGATTCCTATGATAGAGCAGCTCCAATCAGCTTGGATGAGCGAATCGAGCTTGTTGGCAAGCTATTTAAGCAGGCGTTGAAGCGGTCTGAGCTTCGTGATGAAATGTTTGCCCAAATTTCAAAGCAAACAAGGAATAATCCGGAGAGGTACTTTTGACATCAAGCTTATTAATTGAGAAATGGGAAGCTGATATTCTCTTCTTCCTGTTCATTCTATTGCTTTTTACTTGACAATGTTCCTCACATGCTTGCTTCGTAAATACAGGCATTCTTTGATTAAAGCATGGGAGCTAATGTACTTGTGTGCATCTTGCATGCCTCCGAGCAAGGAAATTGGTGGATACTTGTCAGAATATATTCATACTGTTGCACATGGAATTAATACTGATTCTGAGGTTCAAGTTTATGCAATAAATACTCTAAATGCGTTGAAACGTTCTATTAAGGCTGGACCTAGGCACACGATACCTGGTCGTGAGGAGATTGAAGCTCTCTTAACTGGTAAAAAGCTTACTACAATAGTGTTTTTCTTGGATGAAACGTTCGAAGAAATTACATATGACATGGCCACAACGGTAGCTGATGCTATTGAGGTATTGCTGAATTTCCATACAGTATACATACGACAAAATGTGCACGGTATTTATAATGTGGTAGAGCTTAGCAAGAGTTAGGAGATCCTTGTTTTTATTCATCACTCTTTTATCCAAAAAGCTAATGGCTATGTCTGACTCAACATGAACTTTACATGACAGTTGGAAAATCTCTAGGCATACGAGGAACATGTAGGGCTCACTAGTTATCCTTTGGTATTTAGGTAAAGTTTAACGAAAAATATTGCACAGGAAAGTGGGACAAGTGTAACTTTTTTGGTGTAGGACAATCTGAATATCCAAGCTAAAACCATAAGATAATATTGGAGTATCCTAGGCTGTTATAAACCCTTTGGACTTATACAACCCATGTGGGATATGTTCTTTAACACCAAAACTTGCATTGCTTGTTTCTCTCTTTTATCTCTTCCTTTCTTCTTTGTTTATGGTTTCTTTATCAGTCTTGTGCTTCCTTCCAGCATACATCTCATGTTATTGTGGATTTGTTATTTGCTTGGTTAATGTTTAAGGAGTAACTACTAAATCAAAAAATGCTTAAGAAGTAACAAATGGCTTCTGATCAGTCAAATGAACAGCTTCTTATAATCTTCTGGAACCTTAATTTTTGTGCTATCTGTCTGTTACTTCTTTTTCTTTTCTCCTTTTTTTCCCTTCTCTTAGACTCAAGAATTTCAAAGTCTGATTTATGTATAGATGGCTTAGTCCCTCTAACTCTGATTTTAGAAAGGTTCTAAGATCATTTGACATGGTTATTTATCACTTTTTAAATTTGACGGTCTTGATTTAAGAAGTTTCTCTTACCGCATTCTAGTTTCTTTGGGAAGCAGATAAATTTAACAGTGGATATGATGGTGATATTTTCCTTTGTAATTTTTGTGTGACATACTTGCTCTTTCAGGAGGTTGCAGGGATAATCAAATTGTCTGCTCATGCAAGCTTCAGTCTGTTCGAGTGCCGTAAGGTTGTTACTGGGTCTAAATCTCCAGATCCTGGAAATGGTACTGATTCCTTTCCACTTCATAAATTCTTTTAAGGTCAAATGTTTTGCATTTTAAGCATGTATGTTTTCTGTAGAGGAGTACATTTGTTTGGATGAAAATAAGTATATTGGAGATCTGTTGGCGGACTTTAAGGCATCAAAAGACCGAAGTAAAGGGGAGATTTTGCATTGTAAACTAAGTTTCAAAAAGAAGTTGTTTCGGGAGTCAGATGAAGCTGTTACAGAACCAATGTTCGTGCAATTGTCATATGTTCAAGTATGTCAGTTTGCTTATAGTGAATTGATATGCTAAATGTTTAAGCTCATTCGTGTACCTTCAAGTCAAAGTTGATTCTACTTTGTTATAATATTTGTTCTGTGGTCACAGTTACAACATGATTACATAATGGGCAATTATCCTGTTGGCAAGGATGATGCAGCACAGATGTCTGCTCTTCAGATACTGGTTGACATTGGATATGTTGATGGCCCTGAATCTTGCACGTCAGTAGTTTTTTATTAACTTTTCTTCCTTTCAAATTATGCCTCATTACTTTTTTCCCATATTGGACTTGTCCCCAGTTTCTTATTCCACTTTACTAGTACTATTTCTTTCAAAGACTGAACGTGCTGTAGTATTTATGCCTGTCCTATATGCTAAGTTGTTTATTTCAGTGACTGGACATCACTGCTGGAGCGTTTTCTACCCAGACAAATTGCAATGACACGGGCAAAGAGGGAATGGGAATTGGATATACTTTCTCGTTACAAATTGATGGTAAGAGCTTTATCTGGGTTTCCTTGGTCTAGGAATCATGTTCTAAGAAACTGAATAGAAGTTGTTTTATCTACATTTTCCTTAATGATGTTTCTTTATGCTTAATATACATTTTCATTCATAATATAAGGTGTTCTCCAATCAATATTAGATGATTTGTGCCTCCTGTATTTCTCAAGGCCACTTTTTGTGTGCAGGAAAAGAGAACTAACAGCAGTGCTTGGCTTTTGTCCTTGAGTTCCTTTCCAGTCGCTCATTTTCTTTCTATTTGTTTTTTTTCTTTTCACTGTGGCAAGTTTACCAATCAGCATTCCATGATTTATGTTGAAATTCCTTAGATTACTTTATGCATGAATTTCCTTTGTGTTTGTGAACTGATACCATGTCAACATAAGGTTCATTCTTTTAATCTCTCTAGGAAAATCTGACAAAAGATGATGCCAAACAACAATTTTTGCGGATTCTGAGGACACTTCCTTATGGAAATTCAGTTTTCTTTGCTGTTCGAAAGATTGATGATCCTATTGGACTTTTGCCTGGGAAAATCATATTGGGCATTAATAAACGTGGGGTAAGATGTAATTCATAGTGATGCTTATCAGGTTGAGAAGATGGATCTGTATTTACTTTACGCATTTCTTCAGTTTTCAAGTATGATCTTTTGTTCCCCACAGGTTCATTTTTTCCGTCCAGTTCCAAAGGAGTATTTGCACTCAGCTGAGTTGAGGGACATAATGCAATTTGGTAGCAGCAACACTGCTGTGTTCTTTAAGATGAGAGTTGCTGGTGTCTTGCATATCTTTCAGTTCGAAACAAAACAGGTTCAAAGCTGGTCTATTATGGAACATGCTTATCTTATTGTGTTTATAGATGGTTGATTCAATCTGGCTCACTATTTTACATATCTTGACATCTTCATTCTATGCAGGGAGAGGAAATTTGTGTTGCTCTACAGACACATATTAATGATGTGATGTTACGCCGCTACTCAAAAGCCCGTTCTGCAGCTAATGGTTGCGTTAATGCAGATGTTCCAAATAATCTCAAAACTGCAAACACTGACATTAATGAAAGACGCATTCAGGATTTGTCTCGCGCCCTTGAAGAATCTCAGAAGAAAGTCAATGATGTGAGTGGTATTTGTTGTTGTAGAAGAAACTTTTATGCTTTATGAGAAGTTCGAACAAAAATGTTTAACATGCAAGGTATATGCTGCTGGTAATATGTAAACATGGACTGTTCTTTTCTGTTACCATAAGTTGAAATACTGGAATTCCCAACTCCTTCTATCAGTTGTGTCTGTGCTGAAGTGTACAGGTCACCCATTTGCTCTACCCGCTATGCATATATCTATCTATCATTTCAATCACAATACAAAGATACAATGTGATGTATTTTTGGCACACATTTGCTTTGATAGCTCATGGTGGTTGTATTGATAAGCAGTTACTGGAAGATTTACATGAAAGGCAAAGAGAAGAATCGAAGATGCAAGAAGAATTGGATAGCTTAAAAGATAACTTGAGATCAGAGAAGCAAAATTTAGCAGCTGCTGCTTATGATTGTGAAAAATTTAGATCTCTATGCAATGAAAAAGATGCAGAGCTTCAGGTGTTTGTTAAATGTGCTTAAATTTGGTGTATTGAGGCGGCAATCATCTCATTATATTAGTGCCTTCTTTACAGGCTGCACTAACGGAGAAGCAGAACTTGGAAATGCGACTTTCAAAATTAAGTTCTAAAGGTTTGGAGAAAAATATTACAAAGGAGTTGGTTGAAGCGAATAACCAGGTAGCTATAAATATGTGTTTGGCCTTAGTTATCTGTCCAAATTAGTTAGTTAGTTTGATCAACCTAAAAAAACACAAACTTATGTGGCTTTACATGCAGGTCTTACAGAAGATCCAGGAAGAGTTGAGAGCTCGTACTATGGAGTTGCGCGCTGCAGAAGAAACAAAGAGGAAGCTTTTGAGTGAAAGAACATCACTTGAGGAAAAAATCATAGGGCTAGAAAAGAAGAAATCAAGTGAGGTATGTTGCATTCCATGTCTTTGTGTTTAACATGCATTCTGCATTTATATTGATTTTTTGTTGATTTGCTCTGATATTTTGGGTATAGATGGAAAACCTTCAGAAAGATTTTGAAAAAGAATGCAAGGCGCTGAGGCTCCAAGTCTCTGAACTTCAAAGGAAACTGGAAGAGGCCAAACATGATTTGGTTGTCGCACGGTCAGGGCTTGAAGCTAAAGACAGGGAACTAGAAATGCTACAGAATAATTTAAAGGAGCTCGAGGAGCTAAGAGAAATGAAAGAGGTGAATATCTTGTACAAAGTATTTACAACTATAACTATACCTTCTTCCCAAGCTAGTTGTGATCGCCTATATGATCCTCAATATCTATTGGTTCATTATTGTGAGGATTCATTTTAAATTAACTAATTTTATGTTGATAGTGAACTTACAAAATCCTCCTCCTTTATATGTGCTTGGAACTAGCAATGTGGACAAGCTCTCATAGGCAGAGTTTACAAATATTTGTGTCAAAAAATGTATTTATCATGCTGCATGGAATATTGTATTTTCTTTTTTATTTGACACTTACTTTACTCAGGACATTGATCGAAAAAATGAACAAACTGCCACCATCTTGAAAATGCAAGGGGCTCAATTAGCTGAAATGGAAGCGCTTTACCGAGAGGAACAAGTTCTAAGGAAAAAGTACTTCAACACAATAGAAGGTATAATTACCTGCCTTTTTTATTTTGTGCTACTGACATTGCAATTTTGAAGGTCCTTGTTTATTTTTTATTTGAAATTTCTTTTTAAAGTGTAATACTATGGACCATACTCATGTCTCAGATATGAAAGGCAAGATCAGAGTCTACTGCAGATTAAGACCTCTTTGTGAAAAGGAAATTATAGCGAAGGAAAGAAATGTAATGAGAAGTGTTGATGAGTTTACTATTGAACATATATGGAAAGATGATAAAGCAAAACAACACATGTATGATCGTGTCTTTGACGGAAATTCCACTCAAGATGATGTGTTCGAAGACACTAAGGCAAGCAAAAAGTCAATTGTCCTCTTATAGAACTTTGCTAGGATCTAATATATGCATATTGCCTAGCAGCTTCTAAGTTAGACGTGTTGTTGTTGCAGTATTTGGTGCAGTCAGCTGCTGATGGATATAATGTTTGCATATTTGCATATGGACAAACTGGATCTGGCAAGACATTCACAATCTATGGAGCGGATAGTAATCCAGGACTGACACCAAGAGCTATATCTGAACTCTTTAGAATTATGAAGCGAGATAGTAATAAGTTTTCTTTCTCTTTAAAGGTAAACTCTTCTAATGCTTTAAAGGTTATGGTAGGCTTTTATTCCGGCTTCAGATAATATAGTTAGTGCATTAATTATGCTTCAACTTTCTAAATTCCGATTCTCCGGTGGAACATCTAATTATAAAAACTGTCAAACTATGAGTAATACCATGTTGTCACCTTCCTTTTTTCTTTTCATATGATTTCTCTCCTTATCCAGTGCTTGTGAAGTGAATAGATGTACGTCCTGAAGGCCCATTATAAACCATTGTAAACTTATGACTGATGTGAACTTGATCAGGCATACATGGTAGAGTTGTATCAGGATACATTGGTGGACCTCTTATTGCCAAAGAATGCAAAGCGCTTGAGATTGGATATAAAAAAAGATTCAAAGGTGATTGCTATTTAGAGCCTCACAAATTATCAATACTTCTTTAGTCAATAATTCTTTTGCACTTCTCTTTTCATTATGTCCAAGCTTGAACGAGCTTATGTATATCTTTTTATTTTGGCTGTAACAATTAGCAAAATTTGGCATAAACAGGGCATGGTTTCTGTGGAAAATGTGACAGTGGTGTCTATTTCAACGTATGAGGAACTTAAGACAATAATCCAAAGAGGATCTGAACAACGTCATACGACTGGAACCTTGATGAATGAGCAGAGTTCAAGGTCTCATCTTATAGTTTCAGTTATTATTGAGAGTACCAATCTTCAAACGCAGGCAATTGCCAGAGGGAAGGTGCGTGCATCACACTTTCTACTTTCTTGCGACAATGTGAACTTGCACGACTTATATGATATTGGCATGGGTGGCTCAATAAAATGTGGCCTAAAACCAAATTTTAATAAGAGGCCTTAAACTTTTTTAACTGAACTTATATATATACACACATGCACAAAAAATACTGTTGTGTTCTTTTTAACTTGTTATTTATATTGTAGTATTCTTATAACACGTAAAGCCTAATTCCACAACAAACATATGATAATAATATTATTATTTGTATTGGTAAGCACTAATTCACGTTAATAAGATGTTAGCCATGTGTATTACTAAGATGTTAGCAATTAGGGTGTTCGTCGGTTGGTACGGTTCGATATTTAGACATTTCGATTTGGTATATTCGGTTCCTTAAAATGCTATACCAATACCGCACCTAATTAAATTTGGTATGTTTCGATTTTTCTCCTTTCGGTTTCGGTTTATTCGGTTCGGTAACTTCGGTAACTAGTGTATAGAGCCATAAACTGTAATATTCTTAATTAAAGTACTCAAAAACAAATATAAAAATCTTTCTTGATAAAATCTTTGTCCAAAATCAGCAAGTATCAACTCAATGAGAGAAAATGACACATAAAGGAATATTTGAGCATTGAAAATGTCTTGTTACTTGTTTAGAATCAATTGCTGAACTTAGAGAATAAAGGAAAGTATTTAGAATTTTTATATTTATGTTATAATTAATAATATGTGTATACATACCCCCTCCGTCCCAATTTATGTGAAGGTGTTTGACTGGGCACAGGGTTTAAGAAATAAAGGAAGACTTTTGAAACTTGTGGTCTAAGATAAACCACAGAAATTTGTGTGGCTAGAAATCATCTCATTAAGGGTAAAAAAGAAAATTTAAAGTTGAATTGTTACTAAATATTATTTAGAAATGTGTCATTCTCTTTGGAACCGACTAAAAAGGAAAGAATGTCACATAAATTGGAATAGAGGGTGTTATATATATTTCGATATGGTATCGGTATTTCGGCAGTTCTTTTTTGAAATATTGAATACCGTACCTAATACCAAATTTTTTAAAAACTTAAACCAAATACCATACAAGATACCAAATTTTTCGGTTTTGGTACAGTAATTCAGTGTTTACCAAATTATTCACAACCCTATTTGCAACACATTAGCTTGGATCTTGGTATTTTAACTTCATTTACTGTTGGTGCGGTATCTATTTGAGTACGGTAGTCAGTCCCTCCGAAATACCTAAATCTTGTTATTTACCAATAAGTGTATAATGTTCAGGAACTTTACCAATATAGAATCACCAAAAGTTTTGCTTTGTTTCTTTAGTTTCTGCTTTATTCTTTTCTATGTGTGTGCAGCTAAGTTTTGTGGATCTTGCTGGCTCAGAAAGAGTTAAGAAATCTGGCTCAGCTGGCAATCAATTAAAAGAAGCTCAAAGCATTAACAAGTCACTGTCAGCACTTGGTGATGTGATAAGTGCATTATCTTCAGGAAATCAACACATTCCTTATCGGAATCACAAGCTAACCATGTTGATGAGCGACTCGTTAGGTGGAAATGCTAAAACTCTTATGTTTGTAAACATCTCTCCAGCAGAATCAAACTTGGATGAGACTCACAACTCCTTGACGTATGTTCTTACTTGTGCATATGTTCTTTATCGTTGAAATAGGTCATATTGTTTTATTTTTCGATCCTGTTATTCTTATAATTTTCCTTTCTTAAATTGAAATGCTCTCTTTTAAGCCTTATTTGATCATACGATGGAGCCGACTTGTAATCAAGGTATAACATAAGTATAAATTTGGTTTCCAGGTATGCATCAAGAGTCCGTTCCATTGTAAATGATCCCAGCAAAAATGTTTCATCTAAGGAAGTCGCTCGGTTAAAGAAGCTAGTGGGATATTGGAAGGAACAAGCTGGTAGAAAAGGGGATGATGAGGATTTAGAGGAAATCCAAGATGAACGGCCAACTAAAGACAAGACTGATGGTCGTCATTCGATGTAAAACATCTAGAATTGAATGCGAAGAACGAGTGAATCAAGTTGAGCATCTTGTTTAGTTGCCTCCAAAATATGAGGAGGAATGGTGAACATTTGAACTGCTTGTTCAGCTGGTTTGTACTGCAGCTAAATGGTTGAGATTTTCCTTCCCAGAATTTTGTTGTCATATAGGGAGGCTTAAAGTATTTAGCTTAGGGAGTCCTCAATCCTCATGTTGTATAGAGCTATATGTGTATATTGTACTTTACAATCAATCAATGTTTACTTCATTCTTTCTCCCCCAAAAACTTGTTATCTTTGCTTCAGATGTGTGAAATTTCTTCTTGTTGATAAATAGGCAAAGCAGCCCCACTTACCAACTGTATTAATCTGAAGTATTTCTTTTCTAATTTCGTTTATAAATGTTTGGATCTGAATAAAGTCACCTAGTCCTCGTTAGATACTTACTGATCTCAATATGTAACTGAAGTCTATACTTAGCTAATTTATATTGGTCATTTAACAAATAGGATTGTTAATCTGTCCCTTTCGCTTTCTGTTTTACATAATCAAAACTCATCCTCAATTAGCAACTTTCCTTAATTTCAGCAGAATGGTCCACTTCCCTAATCCCTATCAAATTCTCAACGTTCTTTCTAACTTGCTTAAGTTCATGCACTCTGATAAAAAGTTCCCCTAAAAGGGTCAGCCGAATAAGAAATCACTTCGATTGAGGGCTTTTCCTTAATTGTTTTATGACCTATAATAGCAGCGTTAGATAGTCCTAGTACACCCTAGTAAACTTTTTTATATATTGTAAGTGAGCGGAAACTTCTCTATTTTCATTTCTTGATTTTTGTCTCACCAAAAAGATAATTTTATGTTTTACAAAAACAAGCTTAATAATGTGATAACAAAGACATAATCAAGCACGGGATTGACCTCTAACGGTAAGGGCAACTTGTGATCGTTTCTAATAAAGGGAAGGGTTGTAACCTATTTAGTTATTATGTATAACAATTTATATCTATATTATATTAAAAGGAGAGTAGTATGCATTGTGGTTAAGCCAAGTGGCAAGCTAAATGGAAGCCACTTGGCAATTTTAAGATAATATTAATAATTAGAAATTATATATAGAAACATAATTAATGGAAGTAGTTTAATGAATCTTATACATAATCTAAATAGATCTTAGACAAATCTAATCTATATATCTATAATTAAATTTATATGTGTATTTGTATCTATATCTATATTTATATTTATATATTGATCTACTCATAGATTTTTTTCTATATTAGCTAGAAATATAGAGGTGAAAAATTAATTAAAAACTATAATAAAAAAATAAAAATATATAAAGACGTAAATTGAGTATACTTTGGAGTAAGTTAAAATATAGAATTAAACTAAAATTTACTTAAGATATTAATGATTTATTGAGTTTAAAAATTAAATAATTTCAAGCAGCAAAATAAGATCTTACATAAAGTATACAAATTATTTATAAGGTAAGAGAAAAATTAAATAATCAATAAAAGATATTTTAATAACAGGAATAACAAATTCATATTAATACTGATAAATCGTGCAAACGAATATTTTATACGTAAATATTACTACAACATTTAAATATAATGTGTTCGAACAATTAAGAAAAATATTTTTCTATGATTATATTTGAATTAAGTTCAGTTAGTTTAAATTTGAAAGCATAACATAATTTTTTAAAAATATGGTCCAATTAAAAAAATAGAATGATAAAGATTATTTGAATTTGAGATGAGAAAGTTTTTAAATTTTTATCTATATTATATTTAGAATGAGTGTGGCAAAAATAAATACTAAATTCAAACAGGCTAATAAAAATTCATATGACAATGTAATAATATTAGGTATTGAATAATATAAAATCAAAAATAATGAATAAATAAAGAAAAAATAAAAATTCAGATTTTTTATCATAGGAAAAAGGGTCAAACTTATTTAAATTTCAGATGAGAAAGTTTTTTATATTATACTAAGAAAAGTCATAATATAAGTCCATTTAACTCAAGTCTAATAGTTAAAGTCAAAAACTAAAAAAATTAAACAATAAAAATAAATTAGAGATAATGTAAGGACATTTATAAATCATAAGTTTAGAAAATAAAATAAAATAAATGTACAATACTTAAAAATATTATTAAATTTTAAATAATTTAAAATTTTCGAGCAATGTTTTTAAAACAAAACAAATATTTATTTCATAATTAAAAAAATTATATATTTATCTTATGTTATTAAAGAAAAGTAGTTGATAATGATATTAAATAAATTTACAAGTTAATGAAAAGCCACATAAAATATAATAAGACTATATATTAGATTAAAAAATAGCAAAATTATGTTAATTATTTGAAATTTACTATTAGAAATTAAAAGAAAAGGCTATTTGAATTTGAGATTAGAAAGTTCTTAAAACTATGATGCGAATGCTCAAATTATGGATAATACCAGGAAATTGAAGTCTTACTTATGAAAAATAAAACAATAATAAAAAATAAAAATTTTAAATGACAAAATAAATTTCTAATATAGGTTATTTTACAAAAATTAAATTTGTATCTTAAAACTAAAAAAGAAAGAAAATTTATGTAAAGAAATAAAATGATAGTTAAAATACTATTATAATATTTAGATATGTTAAACAATTACGAAAATATTTTTCTATGATTAATATCTGAATCGAGTGCAGTTAGTTTGAGTTTGAATACATAGCATACTTTTTTAAAAATGCGGTCCATTTTAGAAAATAGAATGATAAGAATTATTTGAATTTGAGATGAGATTATTTTTTTGTTTTTTAAAATATTATGTAAAGAACTAAAATGATAGTAAAAATATTACTACAATATTTAGAAATATTGTGTTCAAACAATTAAGAATTTTTTTCTATGATTAAATAAAATTTTAAAAATACAACATAAATTTCTAATATTGGTAATCTTACTAATGAAAATTAAAAATTAAATTGTATCTTATAGCTAAAAAAGGAAGAAAATTTAACTGCATCTAATACAAAATTAATTATAAGTTAACTCAATACATTTGGAACATGATAATCAAATAACTTATGTATTAATATTTTAAACTAATTAAAAGTTACAATTTAAAACAAAATATGACATTATTTTGGCTCTAGGTAAAACATTAATATAAAAACTAATTAACATTTGTAGTAGGAAGAGAATGTACATAAAAAAAATAGAGGTAATGTGAGGATACTTATACTTTAAATTAATTTAAAAATAGATAAAATAAAATAATTAAATTATATTTAAAAATATTATTGATAAATTTAAATGATTAAAATATTATGAATAAGAGGATAAAAGCATAAAAATATACCGAATTTCAAGAAAAAAATATTTATTTTTATTAAATACTATTAAAAGGATAAAAAGTAAGACATTAATTTAATTATAAGATAATAAACAAATTATATGATTGTATAATAATATTAAATATTAAATGATACAATAACTATAAGAAAAGAACAAAAAAAAAAAAAAATTATGTAAAAGTGATGTGATGAATAAGATATATTTGACTTCTAGATAAAAATAGAGTTATAATAAGAATTTTGTTAAGATAATATGATATATTGTGCTCGAACAAGATAGATCACAATATGGCATATTTAGTATTCTTTAATATCGACAGCGGAACGAAATATAAGTACCAAAATCAAGGGTTAGGTTGTATATATTAAAAAGATTGGTTGTTCACTACGTGATTTGAACAATAATATCATATCATGTTTCATAATTAAATTCTCATGTTATATAATTTTTATCTGAGAGGTTTATATTTTAAGGTTATTTGTACATGATTCAAACAACCTACATCGCAATTTGAAATAATTTGTCCGTGCATAGCGTGGGTACTGATACTAGTTATATTAAAAGGAGAGTAGTATACATTGTGGTTAAGCCAAGTGGCAAGCTAAAATGAAGCCACTTGACAATTTTTATGACAACTTTAATAATTAGAAATTATATATGGAAACATAATTAATGGAAGTAGTTTAATGAATCCTATACATAATCAAAATAGATCTTAGACAAATCTAATCTATATATTTATATTTATATCTATATATTGATCCACTCATAGATTTTCTTCTATATTAGCTAGAAATATAGAGGTAAAAAATTAATTAAATAAATATAATAGAAAAAATAAAAAATATAGAGATACGTAAATTGAGATAACCTATGACTATGTATATTTTGGAGTAAGTTAAAAGATAAAATAAAACTAGAATTTATTTAAGATATTAAAGATTTATTGAGTTTAAAATTTTTAAAAATTCAAGCAGCAAAATAAGATCTTATATAAAGTATACAAATTATTTATAAGGCAAGAAAAAAAATTTAAAGAATCAGTAAAAAATATTTTAATAACAAGAATAATAAAGTCATATTAATATTGATAAATCGAGCAAACAAATATTTTATACATAAATATTACTATATTATTTAGATATAATGGGTTCGAACAATTAAGAAAATATTTTTATATAATTAATATTTGAATTGAGTGTAGTTAATTTAAGTTTGAAAGCATAACATAAATTTTTAAACATGCGGTCCAATTTAAAAAATAGAATGATAAAAAAAATATATGAATTTGAGATGAGAAAGTTATTTAATTTTTATCTATATTATATTAGAATGATGTGACAGAAATATATATTAAATTCAAGCAAGCTAATAAAAATTCACATGACAATGTAATAATATTAGGAATTGAATAATATAATATCAAAAATAAAGACTAAATAGAGAAAAAATATAAATTCAAATTTTTTATAATAGAGAAGAAGGGTAAAACTAATTTAAATTTGAGATAAGAAAGTCTTTTATATTGTGATAAGAAAAGTCATAATATGGGTAAGTCCACGTAACTCAAGTCTAATATACAAAATCAAAAACTAATAATATTGAATAATAAAAATAAATTAGAGATAATGTGTGGATATTTATAAATCATAAGTTTAGAAAATAAAATAAAGTAAATATACAATACTTAAAAATATTATTAAAATTTAAATAATTTAAAATTTTCAAGCAATATTTTTAAATCAAAATAAATATTTATTTTATGATTAAAAAATTATATATTTATCTATCTATATATATATTAAAGGAATAAAGTTACCATAAATAATTGGTATTGTGGTTAAGCCAAGTGGCAAGCCAATAAATGTCAATATTATATGGTAACTTTATTCTATATTTTACTATGTTAATCAAATAGAAATACATATATATATATATATATATATATATATATATATATATATATATATATATATATATATACACACACACACACACATATATATATATAGAGAGAGAGATAAAGTTTTAAAATTTATATTCTTCTATATTTTACTATGTTAATCAAATAGAAATACAAATATATATATTTGTATATTTGAAAAAATACAATTTTAAATTTATAGATAAAGTTTTAAAATCTATATATATATATTAAAGGAATAAAATTACCACATATAATTGACATTGTGGTTAAGCCAAGTGGCAAGTCAATATTATATGGTAACTTTATTCTATATTTTACTATGGTTTTATTATTTGTTGCAAATATATATATATATATATATATATATATATATATATATATATATATATATATATATATATATATATATATATATATATATATATATTTGTATATTTGAAAAAGACAATTTTAAATTTATAGATAAAGTTTTAAAATTTTGAATTGAAATTAAAAAAAATTATCTTTTGTTATCATGTTATCATACTTAATTCGGTTAATGATCATGTGCAATCATGTTAGGAACTTTTGTTATCTTTTCTAATTATTTAAATGCTACTTTGCCTTTGGTAAAAAAAAAGGTAATTGCATATAACTATAAAATTCTTTAACATTTAAAGCCTTATAATTGTAGTTCTCTAAAACACATAGCTATATTTGAATAAAGTAAATTTCTTTTAAAATAATATAATATATATGGTACATGTCTATATTTATGCAGATGAAAAAAGAGAGTTTAAAATCGTCTATATATATATAGGGTTGCACGCCGGGTGGGAGCGGGTGGTACGCCTACCCACAAGATAATGGGAGAGGGTGGTACGCCTACCACAAGATAATGAATTGGATCGGGTTGCACGCCGCAACTGCTATATATATATTGGATCGGGTTGCACGTCACAACAGATATTATATTGGTTCGGGTTGCGCGCCGCAACAGCTATATATATGTGGATCGGGTTGCACGCCGCAACAATGTTAAATGATAAGGGATCGGGTTGCGCGCCGCAACATTATTTTTATTGTATCGTTGTAGGTATTGAGCTGTCCTTTCATATTTTAACAAGTTTCTTTTGTTGGTCTCGATATGTTTCCCCGAAGCATGTACCCCTTCCATTTTAAACTGCTTATTCCTGTTTATTTTCCACAACATATTATATATCTGCTCAGGTTTATCTGGAGTCTGGTCCTAGCCTCGTCACTATCTCGCCGGGGTTAGTCCAGACACTTACTAACACATGGGGTCGGTTGTGCTGATGCTACACTTCTGTGCTTTTTGCACAGATTACAGTACCAGAGCAGCTTTAGGACCGAAGCAGTAGCGTATTGATCGGGAGCTGACTTCAGTCCAGAGACTTCAAGGTAGCCTAGCTGACGTTCGCAGGCCGAAGTCCTTATCCATGTTTAGTTTGTCTTCATTGTACCGAGACAGATATTTTGTATTTCCATTCAGACTTGTGTGTAGCACTCTTTAGCAGTCCGTGAGTTAGTGACACCAGATTTTGGGTAGAGATTTGTCTTAAACTTCCGCATTTGAATTTCAGTTTTATAAACTTAAAGTCTTCGGTTTCTTTTATTTAATTGCTTTCGTATATGGTTATTGTTGAGAAGTTATCAGAGAATGTTTAAAGTTTGGCTGGCCTAGCTCCGTTAGTAAGCGCCATCACAACTCCCGATGGTGGGGAAATCCGGGTCATGACAATATATGCAATGTTATATTATAACAATTAACTAATTTAACATTTAATGATTCAAAGAACAAAAAATATGTATATAGAGTATTCAGAATTCAAAATATGTGGTTAGAGATATCAATAAACTAAAAATGGAGTCATATTGAAATAAGTTTCATCGGCTAAAGAATAATTTAAATTTTTAGATAGCTGATTAAAGTGAATTTCAAATTAAGGATAATATTTTCACTTGCATCATTATAAACATAATCATTATTGAAATATATATAATATTTTAGAAATTGAAATTTCAAAATAGAAATACTTTTAAAAAAAAATAATAACATACCAAATAAAAGTTCAAGTCGTAGTAAAAGAGTAGCGTCGTAACCAAAGAATCGTTCATATAGTGCCAACCTTTGTGCTTTTCCATAAATACAAGTTATTATTTCGCTTTGTGACTATTTTTAGGTTCCAATGAAACCAATAAGAATGGTGCAAAAATAAAATTATCATTAAGAGATTTGAGAAAATGTTAGTTTTGAATTAAAGGATAATTTTTAATTCATAGATAAAGTTTTTAAATTTAAATTAAAATAAAAAAAATTATCTTTTGTTATCATGTTATCATACTTAATTTGGTTAATGATCATGTGCAATCATGTTAGAAATTTTGTTATCTTTTCTAATTATTTAAATACTACTTTGCCGCTGGCCAAAAAAAAAAAAAAAACAACAACTGCATATAACTATAAAATCCTTTCACATTTAAAACCCTATAATTATAGTTCTTTAAAACACTATAGCTAGATTTGAATTTGAATAAAACGAATTTATTTTAAAATAAATGTAATATATAGGGCACACGTCTATGTTTATCCAAATAACAAAAAAGAGTTTAAAAATCGAATAAAAGCTTACTTACATATATATAATGAAGTAAACTTACATGTTGGAGAAAAAAACATCACAAAAATCATCCAATATTCAATTTTTTTTTTCCTTTTTGAAGAATGTTTGTTTGAAGAGTCAATTTATATAAATGGACATCAAACAAATAACAAACTTTGGCTATACAATGCTATCATTAATTTCAATTTAGCACCTTCAAGGAATTAAAAGATATAAGCTGAAACCTCTTCAAGCCAACATTGCAAGGGTATAATATTTTTTTTTGTTGAAGAATATTAAGTTTGAATCATTTAATTATGTGAAAGGTTTTTTTTTCTCGACTTCAACAAGAGGGATATTTATTTCTATTTGATAGTTTCTATAGCGATTTTCAAGCGTAACAAAAAGTATATTTTAAAATCTATATATATAGGGTATTCAATATTCAAAATTCAAAATCCGTGTGGCTAGAGATATCGATAAACTCAAAATGGAATCATAGCGAAATAAAGATTCACCGGCTAAAAAATCATTTAAATTTTTAGATAGTCAATTAAAGTGAATTTTAAATTAAGGATAATATCTTCACTTGCATCATTATAAAGATAATCATTATTGAAAATATATAAAGTTTTAGAAATTGAAATTTCAAAATAGAAATACCTTTTTTTTAAATAATAACATACAAAATAAGAGTTCAAGTCGTAGTAAAAGAGTCGTATCCAAAGAAGCTTTCATATTGTGTCAACCTTTGTGCTTTGCCATAAATACGAGCTATTATTCCGCTTTATGAAATTTTTAGGTTCCAGTGACAACAATGAAAATGGTGCAAAAATAAAATTATCAAAACGAGATTTGAAAAAATATTAGTCTTTTTTCATGTAATGTTTCTTAATTAATATCTAACAATTATCTATAATTATCTAGAAGGTTTAAATTTTAATGTTATTTACATATAATCCAAATAACTCAGATACTTAACATGGTTAATATCAAATATAAAAATGGAGTCATACTGGGAAAAACATTCACTGGCTAAATTTTTTTTTAAATTTTTTTAGATAGCCGACTAAAATGAGTTTTGAATTAAGGATAATATTTTTTACTTACATTATTATTAAAAAATTATTATTTACTAATAAAGTTTTAGAAACTGAAATTTTAAAATATAAATATTTTTTAAAAGATACCAACACACCAAATAAGAGATCAAGTAGTACTAAAAGAGTCAAGTCGTATCCAAAGCGTCCTTCATAGTCTCAACCTTTGATCGTTTTGTCATAAGTATGAGTTATTATTTTGCTTCCTGAATATTTTTAGGATCCAATGACATCAGCAAGAATTATACCCAAAAAGAAAAATAGAATTATAACTAGGAGATTTGAGAAATGGTTAATTGTTTTCATGTAGTATTTTTTAATTAATATTCAATGATTATCTATATTTATCGAGAAAGTTTAAATTTTAAAATTATTTGCATATAATCCAAATAACACAAATATTTGACATAATTAATGTCCGTGCATCCGTGCGGGTGCTAATAATAGTATTACATTAAAGAATAGTAGTTGATAATGATATTAAATAAAGTTACAAGTTAATGAAAAACCACACAAAACATAATAAGACTATATATCAGATTAAAAAATAGCAAAATTACGTTAAATTATTAAAAATTTACTAATCGAAATGAAAGGGAAAGATTATTTGAGATTAGAAAGTTCTTAAAACTATGATGAGAATGCTCAAACTATAGATAATACCACAAAATTGAAGTCTTATTTATGAAAAATAAAATAAAATAAATAAAAATTTAAAAATAAAAAATAAATTTCTATATAGGTAATTTTACTAATAAAAATTAAAAATTAACTTTGTATCTTAAAACTAAAAAGGAAAGAAAATTTACACAAAGAAATAATATGACAATGAAAATATTGCTACAACATTCAGATATAATATGTTCAAAATAATTAAGAAACATATTTTTATGATTAAAATGAAAATTTAAAAATACAAATTAAAATTCTAATATAGGTAATTTTACTAATAAAATTAAAAATTAAATTTGCATCTTAACGCTAAAGAAGAAAGAAAATTTAACTGCATCTAATACAAAAATAATTATAAGATAACTCAATACACTTGGAACATAATAATCAAATAAATTAATTCAAAGTTATAATTTAAAATAAAATATAATATTATTTTTGTTATAGGCGAAACATTAATATAAAAACTAATTAAAATATTGTAGTAGGGAAGAGAATGCATAAAAAATAGAGGCAGTGTGAGGATACTTATACTTTAAATTAATTTTAAAAATAAATAATTAAATAATTAAATTATATTTTAAAATATTACTTTAAATTTAAATGATTAAAATATTCCGAATAAGAGGTTACAAGCGTAAAAATATACCAAATTTCAAGAATAAAATATTTATATTTATTAAAGACTATTAAAGGATAATAAGCAATACATTAATTTAATTATTAAGCTAATAAAAAAATTAGATGATAGTATAATAATATTAAATAATAAATAATACAATAACTATAAGAAAAGAACAAAAAAGAGAATTTGCATAAAAATGATGTGATAAATAAGACATATTTGACTTTCAGATAAAAATAAAGTGGTAATAAGAATTTTATTAAATAATATTATCTAATGTGCTCAAACAAGACAGATTATAACATGACATGTTTAGTATCCTTTAATATTGACAGCAAAACGAAATGCAAGTACTAAAAATAAGGGTTATGCTACTACACATATATATTAAAAAAAATAGGTTGTCCACTACGAGATTTAAACAATAATTTCATATCCTTCTTCATAATTAATATCTAATGTTATATAATTTTTATCTCAGAGGTTTATATTTTAAGGTTATTCACACATGATTTAAACAACCTACATCATAATTTGACATGATTTTTGTCCGCGTATCGTGCAGGTACTAATACTAGTAACTATTAGTAGCACATAATGTAGCTTGAAAAACAGATTAATAATTTGATATAGCTGGTTATTGTTGTTTTAAAATATAAGGGGCTGTTTGGTTCACAGACAAAGTTATCCTGAAATTATAATCTTTGGTTCATTGGACTAAAAATGGGATAACACTGTATACAATCCAAAGCATGTGTTTGGTTTGAAGGTGGATAATCTTGGATAATATTTTGTTTCCTATTTTAGCCTTGATTCAAAAAACAAAAAGGTTACGGTGAGAAGGGAAGAAGGATAAGCTCATTATTTCATAACTTCATATTAGTTATCTAACTTACAAGATGGGATAATTTAAGGGAAATTTTCGTTCCTATACCATATAAGAAACTATATTACCAAATATGTTCATAGTTTGCATATTACCCTTCATGCTAATAATATTTCTACATAATATATACAATGCATTAAATAAGGAAATATTATAGTTGTAGGATTCCTTATTTAGGCGCGCTAAAAAAGGGGAATTAAATATTTTCCAGATCTTTCAACGCAGATCACGCACAGTAATCACTATCGTCGACTTCTTTACAAAATTTTCGTACTCTGTTTTTGCGCTAAACTCTGTTTCAACATTTTCTCTGATTTCACAAATCAAAATCGACAAAATCTTCTACAATTCTTCTGCAACAAAAGCAATTATGGCAAAAATACAAAGCAAAGGAAAAGAGAGCAGCAATTCCACCATTGACAATCATTAAAAAGCTTTGAATTCAAATTTGGGTTTTTTAAAAATCATTATTTGTTTGGATTGGGTGTTGTTGAAAATAATTGGGAATATGGTTTGGAGTTTATATCTCAATTTTGAGGGGTTTGGTAAAGATTAGACTTGGTTTTGACTGAATTTCAAATTGAAACTCCTCGAAGAAGAAGAAGACGTATATTGCAGAAATTATAGAAAAATTGTAGATAGTTGTTTATTTATTTTTCTTTTATTCATTTACCTATTGTATGAAAGTTGAACAACATTGCATAAAAATTGTATTTAAGTGGATGATTTAGTACTATTTTGGACAAAAATATGTATAAAAAATGTGAAACATATATTTCAGGGGAAGCATTTCGAGTCCAAATATGTACCCAATTTGTAGATATTTTGTAGATAAATTATAGATTATTTATATTCTGATTGTAGATGCTTTATTTTATGTTTTAACAAATAAAAAAGTGACTAAAACTTCTACAAATCTTCTGAAAAAACGCAATTATGTCAAAAATCCCAATTATGCTACAATTGAATGAGAATTGGGATAATAAAATTCAATGTACCCAGTTTGTAGATATTTTGTAGATAAATTGTAGATTATTTGTATTCTGATTGTAGATGCTTTATTTTATGTTTTCACAAATAAAAAATAACTAAAACTTCTACAAATCTTCTAAAAAAATGCAATTATATCAAAAATTCCAATTATGCTACAATTGAATGAGAATTGAGATATTAAAATTCAATGTACCCAGTTTGTAGATATTTTGTAGATAAATTGTAGATTATTTGTATTCTGATTGTAGATGCTTTATTTTCTGTTTTCACAAATCAAAAACGACTAAAACTTCTACAAATCTTCTGCACAAAACACAATTATGTCTGTAAGCACGTGATTTTTGCCCTATGAAAGAATTACTCCCAAAAAATTCAAAATAAAATGATTTTCCTTTGTGTGCAATTTTGAGAATTTTTGTGACATTTTAGATAATCATTTGTATTTGTCTGTGTATGTTTATTTGTTAAATTAATAAAAAAAACAAAAAAACAAAAATATGTCGCATTTGCATTTAGGATTTAATTCTACAATTAGGAATAATTAAGTTTATTTTACAAGAATGAAAATTACAAAAAAATATGCATCGTTTGCATTTTTAGCATTTAATGTCCAATTGTACAATTTTATGCTTAATTATTACTTAATTATGTGTTAATTGTTATTGGGAGTTAATTTGCGCTTATATAATTTAATTTAGTTCTATTGGATAATTTAAGGATTTTAGAATTTAGTTTCAGTTTAAGGAAAATAAAAGAAGAAAAGAGAGCAAAAATATAAAGAAAATCGGAATTGGGCTCTTCTTCAAATTCAAACCACAGGCCCAAAAAATACCCAACCTTCCCATGACCCGGTCCATTTCAACCCGGGTCAACCCGGTCCGCCCCATAACTAAACCACCCGCCCAACCCCTTTTCTTGATTTTCATTTTTGTATCCCCCCAAACCCTAAAAAACCTATCCGCCCCACCCTCTCTTCTTCTTCTCCAAGACAACACCCCAAAACCCCAAGCAGCCATGGCTGCTGCCCTTTCCCCCTCACGCCTCACCCTCAACACACACACACACACGTCGTTCTTCATCACCCTCACGACCCCAGCTCGAACAAACAACCAACACCATCTCCATCGTCGTCCTCAAGCTATGAACGACCAAACGACCACCTTCGAGCTCCGTCTCGACATCCATGGCAGATATGAACCAGCTACTGCTTCACCACTGTTGCTTATGCTACATCCAAACGGACCCGGCTGCCACTGTTTCATCTTCTTCGTCAAGCTCGAGCTTGAGCTCGACACCCATGGCTGCTGCTGCGTCTTCGTCGTCAACCCGTCACCATGGCTGCCATGGATAGCTCCCTGCTGCTTCATCTTCTGCTACGTCCAAACAAACGTCGTCGACCACTCGTTGCCAGCATCTGTTTCTACTGCTTCTACTACGTCCAAACAAACCTCGTCGCTGCTGCTCCAAAACCAAGCTCTTTCTGCTGCGTTGCTGCTGCCTTAGCCCGTCCAACGTCTGCTTCTGCTGCGTTGTTGCTGCCACGACGAGCAGCTGTTTTAAAACCAAACTCCATCGCAGATTGCAGCTGCTTCACTTTTGTTTTCGTCGCCTTCAGTCCAAAACCAAAACGAGACCACACCATTTTGTTTATTCGAGCTTTGCTCGGGGTCGTCGAAACAGTTCATACGAAGTCGAGGTCCGGATTGTTAAAGGTTTTAAGGTCCGTCTCATCTTCCTTTATCATTTTTATGATCTGTATGTGAGTAAGATAAGAGCCGCTAAAATCTGTTTAAATATTATGAGTTAAGGAGTTTGAATCGTTCTTGGATTGAATCTTGGTTGTAAGAAATTCGTTGAATTCTGTTTAGTCGAATTTAAGTTTGATTGGTTTGTCATTCGTGGTTATTAAGTTGTAGAATGTATAGTATCTTTGCTAATATTGAGTTGGTTCGGATAATTTCATTTTGTGTATTGTTTGGTTTCCTGCTTTTTGTTGTTCATCATATGATTTCAGTTTGCATTTTGTTTCCGTTAATTGTGATTCATGTTGTTTCATGTATCTTTGTTGTTAATATTGTTGTCTCCTTGCTCATTCATTTTTGTCTAAGTTAACCAGGATTGGTTCCCAATATGGTTAACTTATTCCCATTAATTTGATGTTGTTCAATCTGTGTTCATGTGATTTGTTGTTTGAATTTGTTTAGAAATTGGTTATATTTGCTATATTTTGGTTGGAATTGATTAGGTGAATTGGTTATAGCTGATGGGGGTAGATTGGTAAATTGGAGTACGTTCAGGGGGTAAAATGGTAATTTCAGTAAGGTCGGAGGGGTATTTTTGGAATTGAACATTTGAACAATTATTTAATCTGAGTGCTCTGTTCACTAGGCATTAACAATATTAAAATAATACATTGTGGGAGACAAGACATAAATTAGTGGGGAGATGATATAATTGTTTAATATAGGGGGGACAAGACATAATGTAGCGGGGGGAATAATGTAATTATTTAAGTTAAGCATGCGGGACAAGATATAATGGGGTGGAGTTGATATATTTATTTAATGTAGTGGGGGACAAAACATGTGGGCATGGGGGACAAGGGTTTAAAATAAAGAAGACATAGGGTAATGGGGAACAAAGCATGCAATTAGGGGAATATTTCGGGTTGGGGATTCAAGACAAGAGTCTTGTTATAAATAGAGTCATTTGACACATTTTAAGGAGGACATTTTTTAGGAGAGAACATTTTGGGGAGGACTTGGACTTGGAGAGAAAAAAGGAAGAGATTTTAGAAGAAGAAACAAAAAAGAAAGTTGAGAGTGTTGACTGAATTTTGAGAAATCAGAACTGGAGAGCAAAAGAGAAAAACAAGTTGAACTTTTACTTGAATAATTTCCGTTTGCCTTTCCTTGAGTGTTATTTAAAATCAGTAAACTACTGCATCTTGTATTCGTCTCTCTTCTGCTTTGACTGCGATTGCATTCCGGTACTACTGGTTTTTCAATCTATTACTGGGTTATTCTACTGGTCGTTACTGGTTTTGCTGTGTTGCTAAACCTGTTGTTGCTGTGTATTTACACTACTGCTGCTTCTACTGATCTTCATCTTCTTTCCTTGCTTTCCAAATACCAGGTACACAAACTGATACACTGGTTCATCTTGTAAGCTACTCGAAGCATGAATGCAAAAATGAGAAAGATTTGAAGTTGTAGTTTAATGTAGTTTTTTCTTTCTTTTACTGTCTGTATGTAGAACATTCTATGCGCTGCCCATGTAAACTCTTTAAGCGACTCACTTTCGAAACTTAACTATAATAACTCGAAAGTATGTAAATAAAGTAGGACCTTTTCTTCATTTATTTTAGAGAAAAACAAAAAATAGAAAATGTAGTCATTCTAAGATTATCATTTTTTTAAAAAAAAAAATAATCAGACGAGCCTCGCCAAGTAAAAATGCAAATTGCGGGGACCTCAATAATTGGTCATAATAAATACTTAGAATTTGGGATGGACTGTTTAGTGAATTTCACTGCCTTCCCCAAAGATAATAACACGTTAGACTCTTTAGACGTGATTTAATTAAATTACATTCTTAAACTCGGGTGCACATTTATGTGACCCAAATCCAAATCTCAACGGAGTCTAAATGTGACTCTAATCACGGGTACATTGATTGTGACGTGGTCCGAGATGTATGTCCATGACGTTGCAAATCCCTTTAAAAAATAAGAATGAGATGAGCCTCGCCGAATAAAAATACAAAATTGCGGGGCCCTCGGTAAATATTTGCTTTAAAATTGCTTAGACTTCGGGATAGGCCGCTTAGCGAACTCCATGGCCTTACCCAAAATAATAATACGCTAATCGCTTTAGGCGCGCATTTTAATAATCTTACCTTCTTAAACTCGGGTGCACATTTATGTGACCCAAATCCAAATCTCAACAGAGTTGAAATGCGCCAACAACCACGGGTGCATTGATGTGACGTGGTTCGAGATGTATTTCCACGATGTTGCAATTCTTGATAAAAATAATAATAATGACAAAAGCGGTTAAAAGTTAAAATTCGCATATAGGTTCAACATGTATTAAATCAGATAATCAAGCCGAATATGACAGTTGAGCGACCGTGCTAGAACCACGGAATTCGGGAATGCCTAACACCTTCTCCCGGGTTAACAGAATTCCTTATCCGGATTTCTGGTTCGCGGACTGTTAAACAGAGTCATTCTTTTCCTCGATTCGGGATTAAACCGGTGACTTGGGACACCCTAAATCTCCCAAGTGGCGACTCTGAAATAAATAAACAAATCCCGTTTCGATTGTCCTTTAATTGGAAAAACTCCTTCACCCCTCGCGGGGACGGAAAAAGGAGGTGTGACAATGTCGAAAATCTCAATTATGCTACAATTGAATGAGAATTGGGATATTAAAATTCAATGTACCCAATTTGTAGATATTTTATCGATAAATTGTAGATTGTTTGTATTCTGATTGTAGATGCTTTGTTTTCTGTTTTCATAAATCAAAAGCGACTAAAATTTTTACAAATCTTCTGCAAAAAACGCGATTATGTCGAAAATCCCGATTATGCTACAATTATGTGATTCTCCTATAAGCTCTTGTTACTCCTTACGAAACTGCTATGCTAAATATGGAATCCAAAAAAATATTTCTACAATTTTTCTTCAAGAAAAATAAATAAACAATAGTCTACAATTTTTCTTCAATTTATCTACAATTTTTCTATAATTTCTACAATATACGTCTTCTTCTTCTTCTTCTTCTTCAAATTTCAATATGAAATTCAGCCAAAACCAAGTCTAATCTTTATCAAAACCCCTCAAAAATTGAGATATAAACTCCAAACCATATTCCCAATTATTTACAACAACACCCAATCCAAATAAATAATGATTTTTGAAAACCTAAATTTGAATTCAAAGCTTCAAAGCTTTTTAATGGATGTCAATGGTGGAATTGCTGCTCTCTTTTCCTTTCCTCTTATATTACTGAAGGAACCCGAAATCATAACCATCCAAAGTTATTGCTGTGTATGAAACTTTGAAGATTTGACTTCAATTTTGACTGGTTGTAGAAGAAAAAACATTAATTTTGGACGTTAATGGTAGAGGGTTTCAATTGTTTTTCTGGTTTTTCTGTTTCTGGGTGTTTGGTGATACGTGGGTGAGGATGCGGGGTTGGGAGAGAGAAACGTGGGGGGGGGGGAATTTGGAGGAATATGCGGTACCATAAATGTAGGAGTGATATAAGGTACAATTAATGTACAGTTAAAATATCTTATGGTATAGAATTGGTAATTAGGTATACTAAATGTAATTATATCAAACCTTAAACATTGAGGGTAATATAGTTTCCTATATGGCATAGGAATGTAAAAATTCCTTCCCAATTTTATACCACCTTATCCCATGGTCCAAATGACTCCTCAATATACAAGGGTGCCACCAGAATATTTCATACGGGTTCGGCGGAACCCAATAGCTTTGGTTCAAACTTTATATCTATCTTTAAGAATTTATTGAAGATGTACAAATTATTCATGTAGAACCCATTAACTTAAAAGGATTAGAAAATTTTCATAAATCACTATCTTTTAGTGGTAATTAACTATCTATAGATAACATTTACTATATTACGGATTGTAGATATATTTTCTGCTGTTATAAGATGTATTAGATGTATTTAAGCTACTGTATTCATGAATACAGTAGGAAAAATAGGCGTGAATCAGGGAAGTCCAACTAATCAGTTGTTGTATTCAAGTGTATTCGACTATATTCATGGCGTGAAACATGGGATTACAGCTGGACAAATTATTGTATTCGACTGTACGTATTCACGGCGTAAAACAGGGGATTACACTGTTTTTAAATGGAAAATGAATCAATTAACATAAAACCCTTCGTGTTTCCGAACAAAGAGGGGCAGCTGTGAGCACGTGATTTTTGCTTCACACGACAATCGCTCCAAAAAGAAATAAAAAAATATATAATTGGCCCCGCTGTACAATTTCGGATTTCTGTGCGGCACCTTGTGGATTTATTTGTGATTTTGGCCCATTCTTATTTATTTACTTTATTAAAATAAAATTCAAAAAATATATATGTGTCCTGCGTAATTCAAACCGTAATTCGGTCGTTAAATAGAAAATCGTGAATAGGCATTTTTCGTCCGTGATTTTGTTTGGTTTGACTTTACCGGTTTTGAAATATTTTAGTATGTGTGCAAATAATTGTATTTGAGTGTGTATTTAATTTTAATTTGATTTTTTTGGCTTAGTTTTGTTTTAAAATAAATAAGAAAAGAAATAAAAATAAAAAATAAAAAAAAGAGAAAGAAAAGGCCCTTTCCGGACTTGGGCCAATTTGTTAAAATTGGCCCAACAAACTCAGCCCAAACGGACAGCCCAAGCCACCAGTCCAAACAGCCCACCCCCCAGGCCATGAAACGACGTAGCTTAACACCAAAACTACGTCGTTTCGATGCCAACCCATCACAACCGTTTAAACCAAGCCGATCCAACGGTCCAAGATCAATCCCCATAACCCACCAATAAACCCGACCCGTCTCACCCGGACCGACCCTAACCCTTCACCCTTGGAACGACGTCGTTCCCTGTTAGCCGAAGGATCCTGGCCCTTCATCTCGTCTCATCCAACGGCCAGGATCCACTTGCCCACTAACTATATAAGTGCATAACACTACCCTACCCCCCTATCCAATACCCCAGCTGCGTCGTCTTCACCCAAACCCATCCCCTTCAAACCCTAGCCGCCCCTGCACACCTTCACCAGAAACCCGGCGGCCTGAACGCCGGTGACCTTCCCCTTAACACCCTAGAAACCCCTTGCCATCCTGAACATGGATCTGCTAACCATGTAGTTCGAATCATCCCCTAGGTCCTCGAATCTTCGTTTGAAGATTCGAGTCAAAACTCGATCCACACGGTTCAACCCCAGCTTCACACCAGATACTCCCCAGACCCCCCTCGTGACCAAACCATACTTGGTTTGGTCCGAATCTGATCAGGGAAGCCTGAATCCCAGATCTAAGTCTGAAGGTTTCGTGTCCTTCATCACTGGTTCATACCGGTTCAACCGAAGAGATTAAGGTCTAATGGACTTCAATCAAAGTGTTTCTCATCTGAGAAACACTTCGATTAAAGTCCATTCAGCCTTAAGAAAAGTTTGTCCAAATCCGAGTTCAAACTGTTAAACTTTTCAAGTTTTAAGGTAAGTCTGCCTTCTTTTCCTTTGTTTGTTTTTAGTCCGTGTGATTTGTTCTAAAAAGTTTGTTCATATTTGTTTTAATTTTACCAACTTCTGTTTATCCATTTTGCCTGAACTTCTGTTTGTTTGAATGAGTCTTTCTATTTGCCCTGATAATGTGTATGTTAAGTGGTGTGCAATTAGCTGATTCTCTACATTGAACTGATCAAATGGCTTCCCGAGCACCATTTTGTTTATCCAGTACAATTCAAATCATATGTCGATACTGTTGAATGTTTGATTTTTGGTTACAGTTGTATGTGTTATGATTAATATAGTCGAGTCGACATATGTCGTCAATTAGTTTCAACTGTCCGAACAATAACAAATTGACTTGCTTCTGTTGAACATTTGCCTAAATCAATTAAGAACCAATTTTGTTTACTTATAGCTGTTGATTTGGATCAGTAATGTAAAAGGGACGTTTGGTTTAAATGCTTAATTGGAGGGCATGTGCACTCTTGCACAGCACTTGCACTGGTGCACCTCATGTGCATTGGTGCACCTCATGTGCTTTGTGCACAGCCTGTGGCCTGCATAAAGATCCTTGTTTAATTTTAAAAATAGTCTGACAACATCCTGCTGCCCATGCTTGCTTTTAGTTAATAAAATGGGAAAGTTTAAGCCTGCCAGGGGAAGGATGGGGTTTAATACTTAATTAGCTAAAGTGGAACTGAAAATGGAAGGCACATGGGAGGAGTATGGTGATATTCTAAACAGGCTGTTAAAAGGGGGTAATGTGAGGGCTTATAAAGGGGACACAGATAGAGATAGAAAGGGACAGAATTAGGAGAAGGAAAAAAGATAGAAAGAATCAGAACTAAGAAAGAAAATACACACACTGTGAGGAGTGTTGAAAGAGAAAGCTTGAAAGACATACAAAGAGATACAGAAATTATACAATCCACAATCAGAAATTGTTTCTTCCTATTTGTTATTTGGATTTTCAGTTGTTTAACTCGCTGAAATCCATTCTGATTGTTTGAAGTTCCAGCTGTGTCTATTTAGTCAAGTGTTTTCCATTGGTTCACTATTGGTTTGGTCTGCTTGGAGTTCTTGATTCTACTCCACTGGGTTGTGCTCTCGTTTGGCTATTTCTTTCTATTGGCCATAGCTGCATTTCTGCACTTGAGCCCCTTTTCTGCTGTTCGTTTTGTTCTGCTGCTGCTCTGTCCTGCTGCTATTGCTAGTCCTGTTTATTTTGCTGCTGATCTCAACATCTTCTTCTTTTTCTCCTGTGCACATTCAGCATTTCCAGGTACACATTTCAGGCCCATATTGATGTAATTGAAACAGCTTGAAAGCATGAAATGAAAAGGTTGAAGAAGTTCAGAATCATTTGTTGTAATATTCATGGCATATTAAGGGGCCTGTGTAGTTGTTAGTTCCCAGTTCAATAGTATGAAAATGTATTGTTAACTAATACACTTCTGAGCTTGGTCCTTCATGTTTTAGTTCGTAGCTATTTGTTAATACAAGGTATGGATACTCCAAACTTACACTATGTTGACTTGTTTCATTTTAGTCTTTGCTGGGTCTCGTTAGGCAGTACATAATATCATGTTCAAATCCCATTAGTAACAACGCCCAGTAGTTAATTCCTTCATTTCAGCCCCAATAAGTCTAGTAAAATTCAATTCAAGAAACGTTTGGACACAAGTATAATATTGGGTCAATCTCGAATGTAATTTCTTTGTCCAATTAAAGTATGTTTCATAAGTTATGGCATCCCTCCGCTTTGTAAATAATCAATCAGAAATCGATAAGAATCCGGATTAGACAAAAGCATATAGTTAATTTAGCATTTTTCTTCTCTTTTAGTTTTTTTTTTTTTTAGTTTTTTAGGGACAAATATATTAAAATGTAGCCACTTTAGGATATCCTTTTCTAAAATAGAGACAAGCCTCGCCAAATAAAGGTGCAAAATTGCGGGGCCCTCAATAAATAACCTTGATAATTATCTAGAATTCAGGATGGGCCATTTAATAAATTTCATGGCCTTCTACAAAGATAATAGCGCGTTAGACTCTGTTGGCGCGGTTTAATTAAATCACATTCTTAGATTCGGGTGCACATTGATGTGACCCAAATCCAAATCTCAATGAAGTCCAAATGTGTCGACAATCACGGGTGCATTGATTGTGACGTGGTTCGAGACGCATTTTCACGACGTTGCAATTCTGTAAAATAATTGATAATAGTAAAAGCGATTGAAACTTAATAAAAGCACATAGGTCACAACATGTATTTAAATCGGATATTTAGCCATTATAACAATTTAAGCGACCGTGCTAGAACCACGGGATTCGAGGGTGCCTAACACCTTCCCTCGGGTCAACAGAATTCCTTACTTAGAATTTCTGGTTCGCAGACTTCATTTGGAAAAGTCGAAAATTTCCTCGATTTGGGATTCAAGATAAACCGGTGACTTGGGACACCAAAAACCAAACCTTTCCCAAGTGGCGACTCTGAATTAAATAAATAATCCCATTTCGAATATTGTCACTTAAATTGGAAAAAACTCCACCCGCGCATCTAACCCCTCGGGGCGGGCGCGCAAAAAGGAGGTGTGACAGCTCTGGCGACTCTGCTGGGGAAAGAAACCCAGAACCACTGGTTCAGGGTTAAGAATTCGAGCTTAGAATAATTGTTATTATTTGGCTTTATTTATTATCTGATTTTATTACATGTTTTGAGCCTAATGTGCTAAATGCTGCTTTTACCGCTTTGATATTATTTGAACTGTACATATCAACTGTGCCGAAACCCTTCTCTTCTTACCTCCGGGGAGAAGCTCGCTGGTCGAGACTCCCTATTCTGTTAATGTCAATACCTAAAATAAGAAAGAGGACGGACAAGTTACAAAGCCGGACGATCTCGCGGGTCCCCGGTACGTAGCCCCTCCTCGACTCGAGTTGGTCCGCTCGGGTACACAGTCTAGAACAAATACCAAGGTTTAAACCTAGTATAACGAAACTTCATGCCGGATCCCTAGTAGGAACGTTTATTTGCATCATGATGCACTTGACTTAGGGGGCTCAACACAGGGGTTGGGTCCGTCTAGGACAGGCAACCTGAATTGAAAAGACCACCCTGCTGCATCCTATTTGTTTTGTGCATTTATTTGCTTCGGTTCCGCATGCTGACCGGTTTCTAAAAAAAAGAGGAAAATAGCAACGTGGAAGGATAATTACTTATTTTGGAAAAATAAAACCAATGTTCAAGTATTGTCAAAACCTCACCGGAATTGTTCTAAAGAAAAAAAAAGAATAAAAACAAAATTTGTCTTCTTAGTTTGAATTATTAAAAAAAAAGGGGGGTATATATAAAATAAAAAAAAAAATTTCTTTCACTTTCAAAATCAAAAAAAAAAGAAATGGTATTTATTTTTAAAAGTAAAAAAAATGGAAAACTCATAATTCAAAAAAAAAATTTTCTTTCTCTTGTAATACCCTTTTTATAAATTCAGACTGATAGTCCAAATATTGCAAAAATTATTTTTTCTTTAGTCTTTATCTTTCTTCAAAAATAATAAAAAAATACTTATTTCTGATTTTTAGGTTTATTTAATTTTCTCTATTCGCGGTATGCCCCGAACTACGCCGGTTTGATTCTCACCGGATGTGAGATACGTAGGCAACCCTCGTCGGGTTCAACCCCCATTTTGCTAAAATAGCCAAAATCAAAAAAAAATATGTTTCAAATTTTTAAAGAGTCATAAATAAGTCAGGTGATGCTGTTTTGACATGAATAGCCGAATGTTCCCGAAAGGGACGCCGGAAGGCTGACTTTGCATAAATAGCCACTTTTGGGTTTTGCTTAGCATTTTTTAGACCCACACAGCCTTAAAATCTTCGTCCCCGAAGTGCTTAAAGGCCGTGTTCAAAGCTTGGTCCCCTCTGTAAAATATTTTGAGTCAGTCATTTTTGTTAAAATCACCTTAATAAATGTGCAGGATGAGCACGATGCAAAATGAACATTTTTCAATAATGACCAAAATCCCTATCAAGTTACGGCTATGGTGGAATGATCTAGGTGTTGAAGGGCAAAATGAGGTTAAGAAAAATCTGAAAGGTCTTGTGGGTCTGTTGGAAATCCAGCCTCGGGGAGATATCATAAGAGCTTTGGTTACCTATTGGGACCCGGCGCACAATGTTTTCCATTTCTCTGATTTTGAGCTCACCCCAACTTTGGAAGAAATGGCCGGATACATCGGGAATACTGAACTTCCGCTGAGGGAAAAATACTTGGTCGCCCCAAGAGTCGTCACAGTACATCGGTTCCTGGATTCATTGAAAATACCTAGAACAGTCCACAACCCGGATCTAGCAGCCGGATTCTGTACTCCATGCTTCATATATGATAGATACGGTCACGAGGGGGGATTCAATAATCCAATCAACAAACTGTGCAGCAAAGGAGTTCGTCAGAAGTGGGACGAGCACAGACGGGTGGCGTTCATGATAACGTTTCTGGGACTTCTGGTATTTCCCAGGAAAGATGGAAACATTGATTTGAAGATATCGGGGGTCGTCAGCACTTTACTCACGCAAAGTGACAGTACTCTCGCGCCTATGGTGGTATCCGACATCTTTCGAGCTCTCACAGCTTGTAAAGCTGGGGGAGATTTCTTCGAAGGTTGTAACTTGCTCCTGCAGATATGGATGACCGAGCACCTTTGCCATCATTCCGAGATTTTGAGCCATGGTTCCCCGGAAAAGACCCGCATAGAAGAATCTTACGCGAGAGCCAAAGAGATTAGTTTGCCCGAAGGAGTCCTGGCTTGGACCTCGTTCTTTCAAGCTCTTACTGCCAGCCAAATACAATGGAAGTTGGGATGGTTGCCCGTTGATGAGGTCTTATATATGTCAGCGGCTAAAACTCATTTCTTGCTGATGGGGCTTAAGAGCATTCAACCTTACGCACCCGGCCGAGTTTTAAGACAATTCGGAAAATGCCAGACAGTACCTCATGAGGAAGATCTAAGCACTCAAGCAATTGAGATAAGTCCTAACGGACAGTTCCCAGAAGCAAAGATTCGCCAAATCTGGAATGAGGGTCAATATTTGAAATCAGATACTTGCGTGCGGGATCAAGCCAAAGGAGAAACGGCGCCAGGTTACCTTGCATGGTACAGAAGGGAACTCGAGCATGAAAGGCCAGCTAAGAGACCCCACATCCGGAATTTTACCGAATCATCACAAAAGCAGTGGGATTGGTTAGCAAAAGAAAGAGGCTATTGCACCGAAATCAGCAGGTTAAAGCAACAAGTGGAAAAATTGAAATATGAACACAACGTGCAAGTTGCTACCGATCTGGGAGAGCGGAACAGGTTGATTCAAGAAAATGAAATGCTCAGAGCCCAGATCAAACAGATAAGGTTGGATGCAGATAGACAACCAAGGCGTCGATCGGACGAGCAGCTGATAAAAGGGCTAAAAGGTGAAATCAGGGAATGGCGAGATGGTTTGGAGAAATCTGAAAACATCATAGCAGAGCTCAAGGCACAGTGGGATACAAGAACGGACAAGCATCGCAGGTACCTGAATCGATTGGAAAGCGACCATGAGAAGACTGTTGTTAAAATAAAGAGAGAGATGGCTGCACTTGAGATCAAGGCAGCTAATCAGGCCAAGGATTTCCAAATTGAGAGCAGATACTGGTATGACTCAATAGCCCAGATGAAGTTGGAAGTACGACGACTGAAGCATCAGCATGTACAAGATGCTCAAGTTTTCAAGATATGCAGCGATCAGACAGAACGCCTGCTCGTAGAGAAGAAGCAAACCAGAGATAGGATCAAGGCCATTGCCCATGCCATCACCAGACGATGCCTACAATGTGAGAACATGTCCAGCGCTACCGTCCTCTCGGCAGTAATGGGTTATGTCAAGCAGACTATGCACGAGCTAGAGCAACTTGAGAGGGATCTCACGCCTAGGACTGCGGCGAGGCCGAACGACGCCCCGCGGAAACCAATTTTTAAAACCATAATGCATTCATAGGTCAAATCTGTATCTTAGCATCTTCTGCCTGTTTTTTTTCATCAGGGTGATTTTTAGTCTATTTTTGAGCCTAGGTTTATTTCCAAAGTTTGCTTTTTCTTGTGCAAAATGTAGTTTGTAATAGACTGCTTCAATAATAAAGAGTTTGTTTCTTTCACGCTCATTCGTGTTTTCGAACTACGTAATGATCTGATTCACGTGAGTATCGTGATACGTAGGCAATCCTCATCGGATCCGATCGCATTTTATTTTGCTACAAAAAAAATATAAAAGAAAAATAAATGAAAATAAAAAAAAAGAAAAAAAGGGGGGAAATAAGAGGAAAATACCGGAATGACGCATGCTCTCGTAGCAGACATATAGTAATCCACTTAACTGTATAGGTGCATCATGCCCAACGTGAGATTAACTATCTGTTATTTGCTGCAAATTAACCGTGCGCTTGTCATTGAGCATGTTTCCAGGGTTTTTGAAAAGACGGTTGGTTTGGTGAAAGTCTGGCCTCGCACTCATACTTCACGAGGTCAAGGAGAGGTGTTCAACTACCTATTGTTAGGACCAGAAACAGTACTCACACCTACTTCACCAGGTCAAAAGGAAGTGTGGAAATGTCTTCGGAAATTCCATTGCAAACAGTCCCCGTCTCTGAGGAGAGCTCAATCTCAGCCGTCCTCACGCCTGAATCCGCAACTGCAGAAGAAAACAGAATCCTACGGCTCCGCATGTTGGAAATGCTGGATGATTGGAACAATGGGAAAGAGCCGCCAAGTGTCGTCCCCGGATTCCCTGAATTATTCTCCAGGTCAGGTGGGACTTCTAATGTCCCCATAAATTACCATGCTACCCCATTTGGGTACCCAGCTAACTCCGTTCTCTCCGCCGGATCACCTTCTGAGCCTCATCCCCGAATGTCGGCCACCGATGCAAGCATGAATATCTTTACTGCATCGCCTTGCCCAGCTACGGCACAGCCTGCCACATACAAGCCAAGCTTTGACTCATCCTCTTTTACATTCCAAGCACCATCGTTCTCAATGGAACCAACCAGGTTCGCTACCAACAATAATCCTCTACCGCCTCAGTGCGAACTCGCACCGGGACAGGATCAGAACCCCAGGATTGCAGAACAAAATGAGATTGCTAAGAGAATGAGAAGCCTTGAACAAAGTTTGAAGAATATGCAAGGTTTGAGCGGGCAAAAGAGCGTCTCTTACGCCGACCTGTGCATGTTCCCTCACGTGCACCTGCCGACGGGTTTCAAGACCCCCAAGTTCGAGAAATACGATGGGCACGGTGACCCCATTGCACATCTTAAAAAATACTGCAACCAATTGCGGGGAGCCGGCGGAAAGGAAGAACTGCTAATGGCATATTTTGGGGAAAGCTTAGTAGGGATAGCTTCGGAATGGTATATGGATCAGGAAATGTCCCGATGGCATATATGGGATGATCTCGCCAGAGATTTTGTAAAGCAATTCCAGTATAACATCGACATTGCGCCAGACCGAAACTCTCTGTCGAATTTGAAGAAGAAGCCTTCGGAAAGTTTTAGAGAGTATGCTATTAAGTGGCGTGAACAGGCGTCGAGAGTAAAGCCTCCCATGGATGAAGTGGAAATGGTCACTACCTTTCTCCAGGCTCAAGAGTCTGACTATTTCCAAAACATGATGTCGGCCATGGGTAAGCCATTCGCGGAAGCAATCAAGATAGGAGAAATGGTAGAGAATGGGCTGAAAACGGGTCGGATTCTGAGTCAAGCAGCCCTAAGGGCAACCTCTCAGGCCATCCAAAGCGGGTCTGGAGGGACGACAAGGGGGAAGAAGAAGGAAGAAACGGCTATGGCAGCCTCTGAAGCAAGGGAGTATCGTCATCACAGGCCCCATTTTCCGGAAAGGGCCTCACAACACTACTACCCCCACTCAAATGCGGCATATGCTCATCAACCTTATATGGTCATGAATGCCCAACCTTATAACCATTCACCACAACAAGCCAACCGAGGCCCAGCTCCACCTCCCAGAAATCAGCCTCCTTACCGCAACCACTATAACCCACAACCCCCGCAAAATAACTACCGCCCCCAGGAGCCACCTCGACGGCGGACTTTTACGCCCATCGGTGAACAATACTCCACATTGTTCCCTAAGCTAGTCCAGTTGGGTTTCTTGCAACCAATTCCCCAAACGAGGCAAAACCCGACATCTCCTTCTTACAAAGCCGGAGTCAGATGCGCCTATCATTCAGGGGCCGAAGGACATGATACAAACGACTGCTGGTCATTGAAAAGAGTGGTCGAAAATTTGATAGAGCAGGGGAAGATAGTGCTAAGGGACGAAGAGATCCCAAATGTAACTAACAATCCATTGCCCGCTCACAATAATGGGCCGCTGATCGGCATGATTTGTGAAGACAAAGAGTTCGACCCTGCCTTGAAAGCCATAATTGCCATTGTCGACACAGCGAGGAGGCCTGAAACAGACCAGAAATCAGAAAGGGGGGAGGAGGCCAAGGCTGCAGAAAGCAAGCCCGAAAAGAAGGTGGAGAAGAAAGTAGTACCAGCAAAGGGTGGAGTTCTTTACATACCACGAGGTCAAGCCAAGAAGACGCAGAACTTCGGGATCAAAAAGACAAAACCTATGTATGTGCCAAAAGGGGCCTATGTGGTCCGGGGGACGATTCAACCACCTCGGCTGAATGAGCCAGTGGTTATCGGACGCGTGCCACAAAAGCCAATGACCAACCCGTCCACAGTGCCGTGGAATTATCAAAAGACTTTGGTAACGTATAAAGGTAAGGAGGTCAGGGAAGAACTTCCAGAAAATACTTTCGTTGGAGGGTACTCAAATACCCAAGAACTGAACAACGCCACACAAAGGCGCTTCCCTCCAAAGGAGCCTGTGAGTGTTGAAGAAGCGGAAGTGTTCTTCAAGCAGATGAAGATGCCGGACTACGAAGTGATAGACCAGCTGCGCAAGCACCCTGAGCAAGTATCCATGCTGTCACTATTAATGAGGTCAACCGAGCATCAAAAGATCCTGCTGAAAACCCTGAATGAAGCATACGTACCGGTCGAAACCTCGGTGGAGCAACTAGAGCGGATGACAGAACGATTCTTCGCCGTCAACCAAATCTCCTTCAGCAAGAACGATCTACCCCCGGAAGGAGCAGCACACAACAAGGCATTGCATTTGACAGTCAAATGTGAGGACTACTATGTCAAGCGGGTGATGCTGGATGGGGGATCAGGTGTTGACATCTGCCCGCTCTCCACGCTGCAAAGAATGGAAATTGAGACCGGAAGAATCCGACCCAACAACGTCTGCGTGAGAGCTTTCGATGGTATCAAGAGAGACACCATGGGAGAAATAGACCTGTTGCTGGTCATAGGGCCAGTCGAATCTCGAGTCACTTTCCAAGTGATCGACATGGACACATCTTACAATTTCCTCCTTGGCAGGCCTTGGATCCATGCGGCAGGAGCCGTGCCTTCTACTCTTCACCAGATGGTGAAGTTCGAGTATGAAGACCAAGAGATCGTGGTCCATGGAGAAGATGAACATGCCATTTATCGGGACCCATCTATCCCGTATCTTGAACCAAGAGAAGGGAGTGAGCATACGGTCTATCAAGCTTTCGAGGTGGTATTGGCAGAGCAGCACGAAGAGGGAGTACCTTGCCCCCAGCCTTTCTTGTCTAACGCTTCGGTTATGGTGGCCAAAGAGATGATCCGACACGGATTTAGGCCAGGGAAGGGGCTTGGACGAAATCTTCAGGGAACGACGGAACCCATTACTTTACCAGTCATCAAGAAACCTTTTGGACTAGGTTTCAAACCTACTCCAGCAGACGAAAAATGGGCAAAGAAAAGGAGAAATGAGGGCTGGAAGTTGCCTCAACCACTGCCGGATTTACATGCGACTTTTGTCAGGCCAGGGTACACTGAAGAAGAAGAAGATGAGTTCTTCACAGTTGAGGAAATCGAGGAAATATGTGGGGCAATGAGGGAAATGCTCTACGAGGTCCACATGGTTCAACCAGGCGAAGGCGCGAGCACTGCTGAGATGATATACATGGGGCCAAACGCCAAGCTCCAAAACTGGGAGATCACGCCATTCCCAACTAGACGGAAGTCCGGGTAGACCTGTCCTGCCACCTTTCCTGTATCACAAGTTATCTCCGGGACATAACTTGAACGTTTTCTTCTTTTCATTTGTTATTCCGAATTCCTAGTTGTAAACGTTGTTGTCTTCCAATTTTCAAAAGAAAATAATAAAAAAAATCATCATTGTTTTCCTATTCTTTCTTTCGTTCTGATTTTATTACTTTTCCTCTTATCTTCCTTTTCAGTCCTAATAATGCGGCTTTAAATATGACATGCTTGCGGACTTCACGCCCGGATCACAATGAGCTATTTAACTGCGAATTAATGAATCCAGAACCAGAATATGATGCGGAAGAGGCTTTTAGGGAGATAAACCGAGAGTTGGAATATTTCGAGAATAAACCTAAGCCGAATCTGAATGACACTGAACCGGTAAATTTAGGAACCCCGGAAGAAATCCGGGAGACCAAGATAAGCATTCACACGGACAAGAAAACGCGAGAGGCGATAATTCAACTTCTTCTTGAATTTAAAGACGTGTTTGCTTGGTCATATGATGACATGCCGGGACTAGGTGTCGATCTAGTGGTTCACAAATTGCCGATTCATCCTGATTGTCCTCCGGTTCAACAAAAGCAACGAAAGTTCAAAACCGAGGTCAGTGACAAAATTAAAGAGGAGATCACCAAGCAACTGAAAACAGGAGTGATCCGGGTAGTCCAATATACAACATGGTTGGCGAATGTGGTTCCAGTACCGAAAAAGGACGGGAAAACTCGAGTATGTGTAGATTACCGAGATCTGAACAGAGCAAGTCCTAAAGATAATTTCCCGCTGCCCAACATCCACATCCTCGTTGACAATTGCGCCAAGCACGAGATACAGTCTTTCGTAGATTGTTACGCTGGGTATCATCAGGTATTGATGGATGAAGAGGATGCCGAGAAAACTGCCTTCACCACGCCTTGGGGCACCTACTGTTATCGGGTCATGCCGTTTGGTTTAAAGAATGCTGGGGCTACTTACATGAGGGCCATGACCGCCATTTTCCATGACATGATGCATCAGGAAATAGAGGTGTACGTGGACGATGTAATAGTCAAGTCCAGGACACAGGATAATCACATCCAAGACTTGAGGAAATTCTTCGAGAGACTAAGGAAGTATGACTTGAAGCTAAATCCAGCAAAATGCGCTTTCGGAGTTCCGTCAGGTAAACTTTTGGGTTTCATCGTAAGCAGGAGAGGTATCGAGCTAGATCCGACTAAGATAAAATCTATCAAAGATCTACCTCCCCCAAGAACGAAGAAAGACGTGATGAGTCTTTTGGGCAGGCTGAACTACATCAGTCGGTTTATTGCCCAGCTGACGAGCACGTGTGAACCCATATTCAAGTTGTTAAGAAAAGATGCGGCGATTAAATGGACAACGGAGTGTCAAGAAGCCTTTGACAAAATCAAAGAGTACCTTTCGAATCCCCCAGTCTTGGTCCCTCCCGAACCAGGGAGGCCACTTTTCTTGTATCTGACAGTCTTGGAGAACTCCTTTGGCTGCGTCCTGGGGCAACACGACGTGACCGGGAAAAGGGAACAGGCGATCTACTACCTGAGCAAGAAATTCACCAGCTACGAGGCCAAATACACTCTGTTGGAGAAGACATGCTGCGCTCTCACATGGGTTGCTCAAAAGCTGAGGCATTATCTCCAAGCCCACACTACATTCCTCATAAGCAGGTTGGATCCCTTGAAATATATATTTCAGAAACCAATGCCTACTGGGAGACTGGCTAAATGGCAAATCTTGCTTACGGAGTTCGACATAGTTTATATCACTCGCACGGCAATGAAAGCCCAGGCGTTAGCAGATCATTTGGCCGAAAACCCGGTCGATGAGGAATACCAGCCATTGGATACCTATTTTCCAGATGAAGAGGTAAACACCGTAGAAGCGATCTCGGAGGAAGCTCATGTTTGGAAGATGTTCTTTGACGGAGCCGTGAATGCCAAGGGTATAGGGATCGGGGCAATTTTGATCTCACCTGCCGGTCAGCATTATCCCGCCACAGCTAGACTTCGTTTCTTCTGCACAAATAATACAGCTGAATATGAAGCCTGCATTATGGGCATACATATGGCAATCGATCAGGATGTCAAAGACTTACTGATTATGGGAGATTCTGACCTGATCATCCGGCAAGTTCAAGGCGAATGGGAAACTCGGGATGTCAAACTTATCCCATACCGACAACATGTGGAGGACCTCAGCAAGCGCTTTACCTCAATAGAATTCAGGTATATTCCGAGGTTTCACAATGAACTGGCAGATGCACTTGCTACTCTAGCTTCTATGCTACCCTACCCGGGCGACGCCCACGTCGATCCTTTGGAAATCCAAATCAAGGAAAGACACGGTTACTGCAGTGTAATCGAGGCGGGATCAAATACGCAGCCTTGGTACCATGACATCAAGAAATTCTTGAAGACACAAGAATACCCCGAGCACGCAACTGGAGATCAAAAGAGGACCATTAGGCGACATGCAAGTGGTTTCTTTTTGAGCAGTGAATTGTTATATAAGAGGACTCCGGACCTCAATCTCTTAAGATGTGTCGATATCGAGGAAGCGAGAAAGATCATGCACGAAGTACACGCAGGTGTGTGTGGACCTCACATGAACGGGTATGTCTTAGCGAAGAAGATCCTTAGAGCAGGTTATTACTGGATGACCATGGAAAAGGATTGCTTTAGCTTTGTCCGGAAGTGTCATCAGTGTCAGGTGCACGGTAATTTGATTCATGCGCCTCCCACGGAACTGCATCCCATGTCCGCACCTTGGCCATTTGTCGCTTGGGGCATGGACGTCATTGGACCAATTGAACCAAAGGCTTCGAATGGACACAGGTTTATACTGGTTGCCATCGATTACTTCACAAAGTGGGTAGAGGCTGTCACTCTCAAGTCGGTCACCAAGAAAGCTGTAGTGGATTTTGTACACTCAAATCTTATCTGTCGCTTCGGTATTCCTGCGACTATCATTACAGATAATGCAGCAAACTTGAACAGTCACTTGATGGGAGATGTGTGCGAGCAATTCAAGATAACACACAGGAATTCCACTCCTTATCGGCCAAAAGCCAATGGTGCTGTAGAAGCTGCAAATAAAAACATCAAGAAGATTTTGAGGAAAACAATACAAAGTTCCCGACAGTGGCATGAGCAGTTACCTTTTGCGTTATTGGGGTATCGCACTACGGTGCGCACATCGGTGGGAGCGACTCCTTATCTTTTGGTTTATGGAACCGAGGCCGTAATACCGGCAGAGGTAGAGATTCCTTCACTTCGAATCATTGTCGAAGCAGAAATCGAGGACAGCGAGTGGGTTAAGACTCGACTGGAGCAATTGACGTTGATTGATGAAAAGCGGATGGCCGCAGTTTGTCATGGACAGTTATACCAGCGAAGGATGGCCCGCGCCTACAACAAGAAAGTCCGCCCCCGGAATTTCGAAGTAGGACAATTGGTACTGAGGCGTATTCTGCCGCATCATGAAGAAGCAAAAGGAAAGTTTGCCCCAAATTGGAAAGGCCCATACATCGTAAGGAAAATATTGCCAAGAGGAGCATTGTATTTAGGTGATATCGAAGGAAATGACCCTGACACAGCGGTGAATGCAGATGCAGTCAAGAGGTACTACGTCTAGATCATACTCCAAGTGGTCCTGACACGTTGAAAAGGGCGAAGGTGTTTATTCCCCACTACTCCCCAAACACTACCCAATTCTCGCTACCACCTTTTGAGCCGTTATAAAAAAAAAAAAAAAAAAAAAAAAAAACATTGATTGAGGCCTGAACTACGTTTGACTTGATTCCGAAAGGATACGTAGGCAGCCTCTCCCTGAGGTTCAGTCACACCAACAACAAAATCCCATTCACCCTGAAATTGAAAACCGGGGCATGTCAGACACTTGAGAAGTTTAGTATCAGCTACCTCTCTTCACCAGGTACAAGCCTTCAAATCAATTACCAAAGATGGTGGGAAACCAATAAGCATCACAAAAGGAAACCAGCACACCCTGAGTTGAGAGAAATAAAATGAGAGAGTCTCGGCGGTGAAAACCTTCGGGCACCACGAGGCGACGGGAGAAGAGAAACCAAAATGAGAGAGCTTGTTTAGTAAAAACTCGCAAAGAGTGCTATCAAGCGACGACAGGAAGAGAAATGAGAGAGGTCAGCCAGCGAAAACCCGCAAAGGGCGCTGTCGGCCGAAAAGGAATGACGCCACTCCAAGAAGGTCTCGGCGAAGTTCCACCGGTTTTGGAACCACAGATCTGTTCTGGTTCAGGAAAACGCAAGTTCATGGAAGGTCGGACGTCCAGTCCAAAGAGCATGTCATGTCATTTAAAGCCAGCGTTATCTTCCTCAGATAAGTCTTTCTCTCCCCGAAAAGGGTATTTCTTTTCTGATTTGTTTTCCCCTGCTTTGTTTCTTTTCGAATCCCTTTTGCATTTTAACCCCGAGTTCAGGACACACCGGAAAGGGTAGGTGGCATGGTTTGTTTGCACGGAATCCCGTCTCATGAAGGAAAGCACCTCATCTCGTTGATATGATTACCCAAGCATGATGAATCATGACGTTTGATGGTGTTCCGGAGTAAAGGAAAAGAGAGAAATCTTGAAATCTTCCCCAGCAAGTCCACCTTCGGACAAATCCCCACAGAGTCTCCCCCTGTACAAATCCCAACAGAGTCTTGTACAATCTCCCGCAGAATCTCCCCAAATTATTAAAAAAAAAAAAAAAAAAAAAAAGAGAAAAAGAAAAATGGAATCTCCCCAGCACATCCCAGCGAGTTCTTTTGTAGACATCCCCAACAAGCTTGCCCCAACAAATCCTAGAAATCCCACTTTGAAATAAATTCCCAGCATGCCCATTGTACAAAAATCCACACACAAAGAATCCACTTTGTAAATATTCCCCACAGAGCTTCCCTTTTGTACAAATCCCCACAAAATACCTCCAGTAAAATCCCCGTTGAGGACCTCCAAGCAGAACGGGACACAAAAAAAAAAAGAGCCTTACGAGGCAAATCATCACAGAATCTGGAAATACAAGCCTGAGCGGTCTAAAGGGTTTCGGCATATGAATCAAATCAATGGCGGGACTTCACAACAGAAATGAAGACGCAACAAAGCAACCGGGAACGATCGAGGTCACCAAACCGACCGTCATTTCCGAACTAACAATTGTCCTTTGTCTGAAAAGTTGAAACAGGTGTAATCCAAGACAACCGTGCAAGGAGCAGGTGTCGCCCAAAGAAGAAGGTACATGGGTACAAGAAATATTTTGGCAATAAGGAATTCACTCGAAAGGTAAGTTTCCACGAAACTCCCTTGTATCTTCTACTAAAACAAGAAAATTCAAAAAAAGAGGTCGTTTAGTATTCTCGAACTTTGCCCCTAGCCAATCAGCATTAGGGTTTTTAAACCCTAAACTGAATTTTCCTTTAGTCAGCATTAGGGTTTTAAACCCTAAACTGAACTTTTTCTTTTAGCCAGCATTAGAGTTTTAAACTCTAAACTGAGCTTTTCCATGCAATCAACATTAGGGTTTTAAACCCTAAACTGAATTTTCCTTTAGTCAGCATTAGGGTTTTAAACCCTAAACTGAACTTTTTCCTTTTAGTCAGCATTAGAGTTTTAAACTCTAAACTGAGCTTTTCCATGCAATCAGCATTAGGGTTTTAAACCCTAAACTGAATTTTCCTTTAGTCAGCATTAGGGTTTTAAACCCTAAACTGAACTTTTTCCTTTTAGCCAGCATTAGAGTTTTAAACTCTAAACTGAGCTTTTCCATGCAATCAGCATTAGGGTTTTAAACCCTAAACTGAATTTTCCTTTAGTCAGCATTAGGGTTTTAAACCCTAAACTGAACTTTTTCCTTTTAGCCAGCATTAGAGTTTTAAACTCTAAACTGAGCTTTTCCATGCAATCAGCATTAGGGTTTTAAACCCTAAACTGAATTTTCCTTTAGTCAGCATTAGGGTTTTAAACTCTAAACTGAACTTTTTCCTTTTAGCCAGCATTAGAGTTTTAAACTCTAAACTGAGCTTTTCCATGCAATCAGCATTAGGGTTTTAAACCCTAAACTGAATTTTCCTTTAGTCAGCATTAGGGTTTTAAACCCTAAACTGAACTTTTTCCTTTTAGCCAGCATTAGAGTTTTAAACTCTAAACTGAGCTTTTCCATGCAATCAGCATTAGGGTTTTAAACCCTAAACTGAACTTTTTCCTTTTAGCCAGCATTAGAGTTTTAAACTCTAAACTGAGCTTTTCCATGCAATCAGCATTAGGGTTTTAAACCCTAAACTGAATTTTCCTTTAGTCAGCATTAGGGTTTTAAACCCTAAACTGAACTTTTTCCTTTTAGTCAGCATTAGGGTTTTAAACCCTAAACTGAACTTTTTCCTTTCAGTCAGCATTAGGGTTTTAAACCCTAAACTGAACTTTTTCCTTTCAGCCAGCATTAGAGTTCTAAACTCTAAACTGAGCTTTTCCAGCCAATCAGCATTAGGGTTTTAAACCCTAAAACTGAATTTTCCTTTTGATCAGCATTAGGGTTTTAAACCCTAAACTGAATTTTCCTTTAGTCAGCATTAGGGTTTTAAACCCTAAACTGAACTTTTTCCTTTCAGTCAGCATTAGGGTTTTAAACCCTAAACTGAACTTTTTCCTTTCAGCCAGCATTAGAGTTCTAAACTCTAAACTGAGCTTTTCCAGCCAATCAGCATTAGGGTTTTAAACCCTAAAACTGAATTTTCCTTTTAGTCAGCATTAGGGTTTTAAACCCTAAACTGAACTTTTTTCCTTTTAGGCAGCATTAGGGTTTTAAACCCTAAACTGAATTCTTCCTTTGTTTGGCGTAAGGGTTTTAAACCCTACACTGAACCTTTCCCCAGCTAGTCGATATTAGGGCTCCAACCCTGAACTGAGCACGCATATCCTCTTTCATCAATTTTATGAACTTCCTGGTGAATAAGTAACGAAATTTTCCTAGTGAAACTGGGGCAGAAAATTTCGTTTGTTTGTTTCTTTTCTCCCGCAGGTCTGACCTCGAGCCACATGGATCGAAATGACCCACGAGATAAATCCCAGTTCGGAATCAAAGAAGAAAAAGACAAAAAGAGATATCCCGAGATATCAGAGTAAAGGGAAAGCAGATCGACTCCAACATTTGACTAAGGTCCTGACCTCTGCCGGTCACATTTTATTCGGTATCCTGGGGATTAAAAAACAAGTCGCCGCAACTCGCAAGCATCAAGATTCAGATCAGAGTCTACAAGCAGAATCAGCTAAGACCCAAGATCAAGTCGTAAAAGAATCATAGATAGGAATCTTGTAACTAGCAGTTGACATACATAAAAGTAGTTAGTTCAGTTTCCAATTTTCGCTTGGTTGTAATAAGGCGGTCAGTGACATAGCAGTGACAACAGCAGCAGCAGTAACGGCAAGCCTTGCAGTCCCATGGTAGCCCCAGCTACCAAAACTTCTCGAACTACATTGACCTGATTCCTGTTTAGCCCAGGATATGTAGGAAATCTTTGAAGCAAGATTCGGTCAGATCTTTCAAAAAATGCTTCATACGGAGTGGTCTATAGGCAAAAATCGCTCATACACGCTCACTTGATCTTTGCACGAAAACCCTTCGTGTTTCCGAACAAAGAGGGGCAGCTGTGAGCACGTGATTTTTGCTTCACACGACAATCGCTCCAAAAAGAAATAAAAAAATATATAATTGGCCCCGCTGTACAATTTCGGATTTCTGTGCGGCACCTTGTGGATTTATTTGTGATTTTGGCCCATTCTTATTTATTTACTTTATTAAAATAAAATTCAAAAAATATATATGTGTCCTGCGTAATTCAAACCGTAATTCGGTCGTTAAATAGAAAATCGTGAATAGGCATTTTTCGTCCGTGATTTTGTTTGGTTTGACTTTACCGGTTTTGAAATATTTTAGTATGTGTGCAAATAATTGTATTTGAGTGTGTATTTAATTTTAATTTGATTTTTTTGGCTTAGTTTTGTTTTAAAATAAATAAGAAAAGAAATAAAAATAAAAAATAAAAAAAAGAGAAAGAAAAGGCCCTTTCCGGACTTGGGCCAATTTGTTAAAATTGGCCCAACAAACTCAGCCCAAACGGACAGCCCAAGCCACCAGTCCAAACAGCCCACCCCCCAGGCCATGAAACGACGTAGCTTAACACCAAAACTACGTCGTTTCGATGCCAACCCATCACAACCGTTTAAACCAAGCCGATCCAACGGTCCAAGATCAATCCCCATAACCCACCAATAAACCCGACCCGTCTCACCCGGACCGACCCTAACCCTTCACCCTTGGAACGACGTCGTTCCCTGTTAGCCGAAGGATCCTGGCCCTTCATCTCGTCTCATCCAACGGCCAGGATCCACTTGCCCACTAACTATATAAGTGCATAACACTACCCTACCCCCCTATCCAATACCCCAGCTGCGTCGTCTTCACCCAAACCCATCCCCTTCAAACCCTAGCCGCCCCTGCACACCTTCACCAGAAACCCGGCGGCCTGAACGCCGGTGACCTTCCCCTTAACACCCTAGAAACCCCTTGCCATCCTGAACATGGATCTGCTAACCATGTAGTTCGAATCATCCCCTAGGTCCTCGAATCTTCGTTTGAAGATTCGAGTCAAAACTCGATCCACACGGTTCAACCCCAGCTTCACACCAGATACTCCCCAGACCCCCCTCGTGACCAAACCATACTTGGTTTGGTCCGAATCTGATCAGGGAAGCCTGAATCCCAGATCTAAGTCTGAAGGTTTCGTGTCCTTCATCACTGGTTCATACCGGTTCAACCGAAGAGATTAAGGTCTAATGGACTTCAATCAAAGTGTTTCTCATCTGAGAAACACTTCGATTAAAGTCCATTCAGCCTTAAGAAAAGTTTGTCCAAATCCGAGTTCAAACTGTTAAACTTTTCAAGTTTTAAGGTAAGTCTGCCTTCTTTTCCTTTGTTTGTTTTTAGTCCGTGTGATTTGTTCTAAAAAGTTTGTTCATATTTGTTTTAATTTTACCAACTTCTGTTTATCCATTTTGCCTGAACTTCTGTTTGTTTGAATGAGTCTTTCTATTTGCCCTGATAATGTGTATGTTAAGTGGTGTGCAATTAGCTGATTCTCTACATTGAACTGATCAAATGGCTTCCCGAGCACCATTTTGTTTATCCAGTACAATTCAAATCATATGTCGATACTGTTGAATGTTTGATTTTTGGTTACAGTTGTATGTGTTATGATTAATATAGTCGAGTCGACATATGTCGTCAATTAGTTTCAACTGTCCGAACAATAACAAATTGACTTGCTTCTGTTGAACATTTGCCTAAATCAATTAAGAACCAATTTTGTTTACTTATAGCTGTTGATTTGGATCAGTAATGTAAAAGGGACGTTTGGTTTAAATGCTTAATTGGAGGGCATGTGCACTCTTGCACAGCACTTGCACTGGTGCACCTCATGTGCATTGGTGCACCTCATGTGCTTTGTGCACAGCCTGTGGCCTGCATAAAGATCCTTGTTTAATTTTAAAAATAGTCTGACAACATCCTGCTGCCCATGCTTGCTTTTAGTTAATAAAATGGGAAAGTTTAAGCCTGCCAGGGGAAGGATGGGGTTTAATACTTAATTAGCTAAAGTGGAACTGAAAATGGAAGGCACATGGGAGGAGTATGGTGATATTCTAAACAGGCTGTTAAAAGGGGGTAATGTGAGGGCTTATAAAGGGGACACAGATAGAGATAGAAAGGGACAGAATTAGGAGAAGGAAAAAAGATAGAGAGAATCAGAACTAAGAAAGAAAATACACACACTGTGAGGAGTGTTGAAAGAGAAAGCTTGAAAGACATACAAAGAGATACAGAAATTATACAATCCACAATCAGAAATTGTTTCTTCCTATTTGTTATTTGGATTTTCAGTTGTTTAACTCGCTGAAATCCATTCTGATTGTTTGAAGTTCCAGCTGTGTCTATTTAGTCAAGTGTTTTCCATTGGTTCACTATTGGTTTGGTCTGCTTGGAGTTCTTGATTCTACTCCACTGGGTTGTGCTCTCGTTTGGCTATTTCTTTCTATTGGCCATAGCTGCATTTCTGCACTTGAGCCCCTTTTCTGCTGTTCGTTTTGTTCTGCTGCTGCTCTGTCCTGCTGCTATTGCTAGTCCTGTTTATTTTGCTGCTGATCTCAACATCTTCTTCTTTTTCTCCTGTGCACATTCAGCATTTCCAGGTACACATTTCAGGCCCATATTGATGTAATTGAAACAGCTTGAAAGCATGAAATGAAAAGGTTGAAGAAGTTCAGAATCATTTGTTGTAATATTCATGGCATATTAAGGGGCCTGTGTAGTTGTTAGTTCCCAGTTCAATAGTATGAAAATGTATTGTTAACTAATACACTTCTGAGCTTGGTCCTTCATGTTTTAGTTCGTAGCTATTTGTTAATACAAGGTATGGATACTCCAAACTTACACTATGTTGACTTGTTTCATTTTAGTCTTTGCTGGGTCTCGTTAGGCAGTACATAATATCATGTTCAAATCCCATTAGTAACAACGCCCAGTAGTTAATTCCTTCATTTCAGCCCCAATAAGTCTAGTAAAATTCAATTCAAGAAACGTTTGGACACAAGTATAATATTGGGTCAATCTCGAATGTAATTTCTTTGTCCAATTAAAGTATGTTTCATAAGTTATGGCATCCCTCCGCTTTGTAAATAATCAATCAGAAATCGATAAGAATCCGGATTAGACAAAAGCATATAGTTAATTTAGCATTTTTCTTCTCTTTTAGTTTTTTTTTTTGTTTAGTTTTTTAGGGACAAATATATTAAAATGTAGCCACTTTAGGATATCCTTTTCTAAAATAGAGACAAGCCTCGCCAAATAAAGGTGCAAAATTGCGGGGCCCTCAATAAATAACCTTGATAATTATCTAGAATTCAGGATGGGCCATTTAATAAATTTCATGGCCTTCTACAAAGATAATAGCGCGTTAGACTCTGTTGGCGCGGTTTAATTAAATCACATTCTTAGATTCGGGTGCACATTGATGTGACCCAAATCCAAATCTCAATGAAGTCCAAATGTGTCGACAATCACGGGTGCATTGATTGTGACGTGGTTCGAGACGCATTTTCACGACGTTGCAATTCTGTAAAATAATTGATAATAGTAAAAGCGATTGAAACTTAATAAAAGCACATAGGTCACAACATGTATTTAAATCGGATATTTAGCCATTATAACAATTTAAGCGACCGTGCTAGAACCACGGGATTCGAGGGTGCCTAACACCTTCCCTCGGGTCAACAGAATTCCTTACTTAGAATTTCTGGTTCGCAGACTTCATTTGGAAAAGTCGAAAATTTCCTCGATTTGGGATTCAAGATAAACCGGTGACTTGGGACACCAAAAACCAAACCTTTCCCAAGTGGCGACTCTGAATTAAATAAATAATCCCATTTCGAATATTGTCACTTAAATTGGAAAAAACTCCACCCGCGCATCTAACCCCTCGGGGCGGGCGCGCAAAAAGGAGGTGTGACAATAACACACAAAATTTGTATTTCCTTGTATAAAAAAGATTCTCGACCAAACAATACTCCAAAAACATAGTAATCTTCAGAGAAATTATATAATACATCTGAACACATAAATTATATTAATTAAAAAAAATATATGAATACATTTATGGCATATAGAGAGATAGTGAATACAATGAAATACATGGAATACAACGAGATACATTGAATTACAATGAAAAAAAGACAATGAATACATGAAAATACAGCATGATACATTGAAAATACATTGAAATATATAAACAGAAAATCAAGTGCCCAGCTTTAACGACCCGACCGGTCGCTTTGAGCTTTTGCATTTTCGCCCGCCAGTTCTCGGGCATGACTAGCCCCGTGTGGTGTATTATGACTTATGTAAATCGTTGGTGTTGGGTTTCAGGTTAATCAGAATGAATTTGGAAGAACAGTCTCAGTTGAAAGCTTAAAATTTGAAAGGTTTGACCAAAATTTGACTTATGTGTATTTGATCTCGGATGGGAATTTTTATAATTTGGTTAGCTCCTTTAGATGATTTGGGACTTAGGAGCGTGATCGAAATGCATTTTGGAAGTCCGTGGAAGGCTTAGGCTTGGATTGACGAAATTGAGATTTCGGTGATTTCCGGTTGATAGGTGAGATTTTGATATAAAGGCCGGAATGAAATTCCGAGAGTTGCAATAGCTTCGTTGTATCATTTGGGATGTGTGTGCAAAATTTCAAGTCATTCGGACGAGATTTGATAGACTTTTTGAGCGAAAGCATAATTTAAGAGTTCTTGGAGTTCTTAGGCTTGAATCCTATGTTAAATTGGTGATTTGATGTTGTTGTGAGCGTTCCGAAGTTTTGAGCAAGTTTGAATGATGTCATGGGATGTGTTGGTACAATTAGTTTGAAGTTCTAGGTAGGTTCCGGGATATTTTAGTGCGAAAATCATAGTCGTAGAAGGTCCAGAAGAGTTGCAAGCCCCGAAACTCACCCACGCGGTCCGCACAAAATAAGTGCGCCCGCGGTGAGTACTGTGCAAACCGCACAAAAACGGGCACGGCCGCGGTAGGTGTCGCGCGGACCGCACAAAAGGGGGCGGGCTGCGGTGAAGAACCTTCCCGCTGGTCCAATTTTGGAAGCTCATATCTTTTGATCTACAAGGAATTTTGAGGTGATTCAAAAATAAAAGTTGAAGCCCTTCGTGTCCAGTTTCCAGAAAAGTAAAGATATCGCAATTTGGACATCTGTAGAAAAGGTTATTGCCAAAATGCTAAAGCCTATCACTGTAGAGGAAGGCCTGTGCGGCCGCAGTTGTTTTTGTGCGGACCGTACTGGCTTGTGCGGACCGCGATCGAAGTGGTGCGGCCCGCGGAGGCTGAAATCTGAGGAGTGCCCTATAAATACAAGGTTTTGGATTTTATTTAATGTTCTAACTTAGAGAGCTCGGATTTTGGCGATATTTCAAAGGTTTTTAAAGAAATTCATCGAGGTAAGTGATTTTAACTCAGATTTGGCTAGAATACATGAATCTACCACTGAATTCATCATTTAATTCGTGATTTGGGATGGAATTTGGGAAGAAAAATTGTGAAACCTTTCAAAAATATAAAATGATGATTTGAAGGACCAAATGGTATCGGAATTGGATAATTTTAGTATGGTTAGATTCGTGAGGGTATGAGGATTCTGAAAATGTATATTTTACATGATTCTGAGACGTGGGTCCGGGGCTCGGGTTTTGCTAATTTCGGGATTTTTGATATGTTTCGAATGTTTTCACTTGGGCTTTGTTCCCTTGGCATATTGTGACGTATTCGTTCTGATTTTGGATAGATTCGACGCGTGGAGGCCAATTCGAGGGTCAAAGGCATCGCGAGCTAGAGAATTAGCCCGTTCGAGGTGAGTGCTGATTATAAATGATGTCCTGAGGGTTTAAAACTCCGGATTTGCACATCGTAGTGCTATATTGAGGTGAGACACGCGCTGGATGATGAGCGCGGGTCTTTTACTACTGGGGATTGTGACTTGGTCCATCCCGATTGATGATTTTACCACATATTTGATTGAAACTTATTTGTTATCATCATGATTTTGGGCTGATTGCCATACTTGGGCTTCGTGCCAATTATTTGAATACTTCAGGAATTTTTATCACTATTTCCTCACTGTTTTGACTTATATTTAAACTCAGTCCTGGTGATAATTATTGTTTTACAAACTCAGTCACTTTTATGCAGATTTGAAAACTCAAATGATATTTCTAAATGATATTTTGGGCTGAGAACTATTGTTTTACAAATGCCCGAGGGGCTTATGATGATTTCCGGACTGAGTGAGGCTGAGGGCCATATGTGAGGATATGCTGAGTGGTATGAGGCCGAGGGCCTGATATACTAATTATGCCACGCGGTGGCTTGAGTGATGTGAGGCCGAGGGCCATATGTGAGGATATGTTGAGTGGTATGAGGCCGAGGGCCTGAGATACTATTTATGCCACGCAGTGGCTTGAGTGATGTGAGGCCGAGGGCCTGAGATACTTTATATGCTATGCGGTGGCTTGAGCGATGTAAGGATATGCTAAGTGATGATGCCACAAGGTGGCTTGATATAGCGCTTGGGCCGTAAGGGGCCCTTCCGGAGTCTGCACACCCATAGTGAGCCGGGTACCCATTATTCTGAGTGATTGATACTATGCCCAAGGGGCTGATATGAGTGATTGTGAGGTAGCCTGAGGGGCTGACACTATTCTGAGAATGAGCCCGAGGGGCTGTTACTGATCTGATATTGAGCCCGAGGGGCTGTTACTGTTCTGATATTGAGCCCGAGGGGCTGTTGCGGTGAAGAACCTTCCCACTGGTCCAATTTTGGAGGCTCATATCTTTTGATCTACAAGGAATTTTGAGGTAATTCAAAAACAAAAGTTGTAGCCCTTCGTGTCCAGTTTCCAGAAAAGTAAAGCTATCGCAATTTGGACATCCGTAGAAAACGTTATGGCCAAAATGCTAAAGCCTGTCACTGTAGAGGAAGGCCTGTGCGGCCGCAGTTGTTTTTGCGCGGACCGCACTGGCTTGTGCGGCCCGCAGTCGATTTGGTGTGGCCCGCAGAGGCTGAAATCTGAGGAGTACCCTATAAATATGAGGTTTTAGATTTTATTTAATATTTTGACTTAGAGAGCTCGGATTTTGGCGATTTTTCAAAAGTTTTTCAAGAAATTCATCGGGGTAAGTGATTTTAACTCAGATTTGGCTAGAATACATGAATCTATCACTGAATTCATCATTTAATTCGTGATTTGGGATGGAATTTGGGAAGAAAAATTGTGAAACCTTGCAAAAATGTAAAAGGATGATTTGAAGGACCAAATGGTATCGGAATTGGATAATTTTGGTATGGTTAGATTCGTGAGGGTATGAGAATTCTGAAAATGTAAATTTTACCCGATTCCGAGACGTGGGCCCGGGGCTCGGGTTTTGCTAATTTCGGGATTTTTGATATTTTTCGAATGTTTTCGCTTGGGCTTTGTTCCCTTGGCATATTGTGACGTATTCGTTCTGATTTTGGATAAATTCGATGCATGGAGGCCAATTCGAGGGGCAAAGGCATCATGAGCTAGAGAATTAGCCAGTTCGAGGTGAGTGATGATTGTAAATAATGTCCTGAGGGTTTAAAACCCCGGATTTGCACATCGTAGTGCTATATTAAGGTGAGACACGCGCTGGATGATGAGCGCGAGGTCTTTTACTACTGGGGAGTGTGACTTGGTCCATCCCGATTGATGATTTTACCGCATATTTGATTGAAACTTATTTGTTATCATCATGATTTTGGGCTGATTGCCATACTTGGGCTTTGTGCCAATTATCTGAATACTTCAGGAATTTTTATCACTATTTCCTCACTGTTTTGACTTATATTTAAACTCAGTCTTGTTGATAATTATTGTTTTACAAACTCAGCCACTTTTATGCAGATTTGAAAACTCAAATGATATTTCTAAATGATATTTTGGGCTGAGAACTACTGTTTTACAAATGCCCGAGGGGCTTATGATGATTTCCAGACTGAGTGAGGCCGAGGGCCATATGTGAGGATATGATGAGTGGTATGAGGCCGAGGACCTGAGATACTATTTATGCCACACGGTGGCTTGAGTGATGTGAGGCCGAGTGATATGAGGCCGAGCGCCTGAGATACTTCATATGCTATGCGGTGGCTTGAGCGATGTAAGGATATGCTGAGTGATGATGCCACGAGGTGGCTTGATATAGCGCTTGGGCCGTAAGGGGCCCCTCCGGAGTTTTCACACCCATAGTGAGCGCGGGTACCCATTATTCTGAGTGGTTGATACTATGCCCAAGGGGCTGATATGAGTGATTGTGAGGTAGCCCGAGGGGCTGACACTATTCTGAGAGTGAACCCGAGGGGCTGTTACTGATCTGATATTGAGCCCGAGGGGCTGTTACTGTTCTGATATTGAGCCCGAGGGGCTGTTGCGGTGAAGAACCTTCCCGCTGGTCCAATTTTGGAGGCTCATATCTTTTGATCTACAAGGAATTGTAAGGTGATTCAAAAACAAAAGTTGTAGCCCTTCGTGTCCAGTTTCCAGAAAAGTAAAGATATCACAATTTGGACATTGGTAGACAAAGTTATGGCCAAAATACTAAAGCCTGTCACTGTAGAGGAAGGCCTGTGCGGCCGCAGTTGTTTTTGCGCGGACCGCACTGGCTTGTGCTGACCGCGGTCGATTTGGTGCGGCCCGCGGAGGCTGAAATATGAGAAGTACCCTATAAATATGAGGTTTTGGATTTTATTTAATATTTTGACCTAGAGAGCTCGAATTTTGGCGTTTATTTGAAGGTTTTTCAAGACATTCATCGGGGTAAGTGATTTTAACTCAGATTTGGCTAGAATACATGAATCTATCACTGAATTCATCATTTAATTCGTGATTTGAGATGGAATTTGGGAAGAAAAATTATGAAACCTTTCAAAAATGTAAAATGATGATTTGAAGGACCAAATGGTATCGGAATTGGATTGTATGGTAAACTCGTGAGGGTATGAGGATTCTGAAAATGTAAATTTTACCCGATTCTAAGACGTGGGCCCGCTCGGATTTTGCTAATTTCGGGATTTTTGATATTTTTCGAATGTTTTTGCTTGGGATTTGTTCCCTTGGCATATTGTGACGCATTTGTTCTGATTTTGGATAGATTCGACGCACGTGGAGGCCGATTCGAGGGGCAAAGGTATTGCGAGCTAGAGAATTAGCCAGTTTGAGGTGAGTAATGATTGTAAATAATGTCCTGAGGGTTTAAAACCCCGGATTTGCACATCGTAGTGCTATATTGAGGTGAGACACGCGCTGGATGATGAGCACGGGGTCTTTTACTACTGGGGATTGTGACTTGGTCCATCCCGATTGATGATTTTACCGCATATTTGATTGAAACTTATTTGTTATCATCATGATTTTAGGCTGATTGCCATACTTGGGCTTCGTGCCAATTATTTGAATCCTTCGGAAATTTTTATCACTATTTCTTCACTGTTTTGACTTATATTTAAACTCAGTCCTGTTGATAATTATTGTTTTACACACTCAGCCGCTTTTATGCAGATTTGAAAACTCAAATGATATTTCTAAATGATATTTTGGGCTGAGAACCACTGTTTTACAAATGCCCGAGGGGCTTATGATGATTTCCGAAATGAGTGAGGCCGAGGGCCATATGTGAGGATATGCTGAGTGGTATGAGGCCGAGGGCCTGAGATACTATTTATGCCACGTGGTGGCTTGAGTGATGTGAGGCCGAGTGATATGAGGCCGAGGGCCTGAGATACTTTATATGCCACGCGGTGGCTTGAGCGATGTAAGGATATGCTGAGTGATGATGCCACGAGGTGGCTTGATATAGCGCTTGGGCCATAAGGGGCCCCTCCGGAGTCTGCACACCCACAATGAGCACGGGTACCCATTGTTCTAAGTGATTGATACTATGGCCGAGGGGCTGATATGAGTGATAGTGAGGTAGCCCGAGGGGTTGATACTATTCTAAGAGTGAGCCCGAGAGGCTGTTACTGATCTAATATTGAGCCCGAGGGGCTGTTACTGTTCTGATATTGAGTCCGAGGGGCTGTTACTGTTCTGATATTGAGGTCAAGGGGCTGGCACTATTCTGATATTAAGCCCGAGGGGCTGGTTCTGTTGATATTATGCCCGAGGGGCGGTTTGTTGTACATGTTTTGCCCGAGGGGCTGTTTACATTTCTATCATTTTTGTTACTCACTTGTAAACTACTTGCTTTACTTGTTGGAAAAAGGGATTTTCACTTGATTTGTCACTGCTTTACTGTTTAAAGTGATTTTACTGTTTCAGTATGGAATGCCTTGTATTTTGTGCGATTTCTTGCCTTCAGTATTTATTTATTATTATTACTCACTGAGTCGGAGTACTCACATTACTCCCTGCACCTTGTGTGCAGATTCAGGTATGTTTTGGCTGATCGGAGGCAGAGTTATCAGAGTTTAGCAAGGTAGCTGTCGGCGTTCGCAACACTACTTTTCTCTCTCCTCATTTAATTAGTCTATATTTGTACACTCCAGGCTTTCAGTTGTATTTATACCCTAGTAGATGCTTGTGACTTGTGACACCCCGGTTAGAGCTGTGTCGGGCTGGATTTCCGCATTTCTTATTCATACTTTCCGCTATTTGGTACTATTAAACCATGTTTATACTATATTTGTGTTAAATTACTGTTTTAAAGAATGAGTTGGGTTAGACTGGCTGGCCTTGTCTTCACGAGAGGTGCCATCACGACCAGGGTAGGAATTTGGGTCGTGACACCAGCTCCAAAACTCCGTCGTCTTTGTTCAAGAACAAACCCTAATTTCTGGCGAATCCGTCAATAAACCCTAATTTCCGGCGAATCCACAATTGGTATCTCTTGTTACTGGTCTCCCTTGGATGATAATATCGAGGTTTCTTTGCCTTCTTATGGTGAAAAATGTTCTTCCAGAGATGATGTTGATGCTCATATATAGACTGGTCTTTCTTCTGTTGAATTTTCTGAGGAGTAGTTGTGCCGTCCCAAGTCTCTCTTCTTGCCATCAACTACCAATAAGGTAATCAAGGGATGTTAGTGACTTCCTTGTATTTAAAAGGGATGTAATTGCTTTTATTGCATTGCAGATTTGACAATTCCATGAGTAATACTATCACAACAAAGACAATATACTGTCAAATAATATCTAGGATATGAATGGACAATTGGACATGGATCATCAACATAGAATTGTTCTTTCTCTCATACTATTGAACGAAACCAATTAATAATTTCTCTCGGATCATTCTTTTAAGGATACATAAAAGTTAGTTAAGGTTCCGATAGAGTGAAGGATGGCGGAACCGGCAAGTCCAGGCGGCGGCGGCGGCGGAAGCCATGAGAGTGGCGGCGAGCAGAGCCCTTAGTCGTATTTTCAGGGAATGGGGAAGATAATGACTGTGAGCAAGTGATTTTTGCCCTACATGAATTACTCCCATAAATTCGAGAAAAATAAATTTTTCCCATTATTTGCAATTTTTGTTAGATTTTTCATAGGATTTTTTTGTTAATCGTTTGCATTTGTCTGTGCATGTTTATTTTATTTAAATCATGAAAAAAATATATACAAAAATACTCTGCATGTCATTTGAGTTTTTTTTTACATTTGTAGGTTAATTTATAAATTAGTTGTTTTATAAAAATGAAAAAAATCACAAAAATGGATCACTTTTGCATTTTTAGCCTTTTAATGTTAAATTTGTAGTTCTTCTTCTATTTTAGGAGTTAACTAATTTGTGTAAATATTATAATGGGTAATTAGCTTAATTTAGCAAATTATTTTAATTTAAGGGTTAATTTGGTTTGTTAAGTAATTCAAAAGGAAAAAAAAGAGAGAAAAGAGAAAAAAATTCAAAAAAAACGGAAGAGCAAAAAAAAAAAAAGGGGGAGGGGAATGATTTTAATTTGGTAATAACCAAGTTAGGCCCAATTTGGGGCTGTCCCAAAACGTCCAAAGCCAGCCCCTGACCCGCCCCAAAACCCGTGACCCGTTTCCCCCCAAACCCGCCCCGTTTCCCCTCATATATAAACCTTCTTATACCATTTTCCCCCAAAACCTAACCCTAAATTAAACCCCAGAAGCGGAGCCCACCCTCTATCTACGATTCTACTCGCCCAAATCGTCCCCAACTCATCTGAGTTTTCAGACGAGTTCTTCCCTAAATTGAGCGCACATGGTCTCCTCATCTCTCTCCAATGTGGCTTAACCGTTGTCACGCCTCCTTTTTACCGCTTTTATTATTGTTATTATTATTTTTACCAGAATGTGGACATTGTTTAAAACATGTCTTTGGATTACATCACATGAAATGCTCCAGCAATCCGGAACACATTTTTATTCAATGTTTTGGGATTTGGATTTGGGTTGCATGAAATACGCACCCGAGTTTAAGAAGATAATATTATTAAATACGCGCCTAAAGCGACTAGCGTATCATTATTTTGGGTAGGGCCGAGAAATTTGCTAAACGGCTCCTCCCGAATTCTAAGCAATTAAATGTACATTTATTGAGGGCCCCGCAATCTATACATTTTATTAAGCGAGGCTCATCTCATTTATTTTAAATGGACAAATCTTAAAGCGACTACATTTTTCTATAAAAATTAGTCTCTAAAATAAAGAAAGAAAATCCTAATTAATTACTAGCTTTTATTTTATTTATTTAAGAAAACATGACACACTAATTGCTAGATTAATACAAATATTGATGAAAATGAATTTTATTTAAAAAAAAAATAAAAAACAAATTCGAAATTATAAATAAAATAAAAATTTGACAACAAATATTCAAAAGAATCAAATACAGCTAGATTAAAACTCGGCATTGATATAAAAAATACTATTAAGATTAATTATTCACAACCATTTGAAACTAGATTTTTACCATAATTACTAAATCTTTTTAGAAAGTCTTTTAAACTTAAACGAAGTTTCTAATCTTGCCTGAACTCAAATGCCTTAATGCCTAATTTTCGAAAATTAATTCAAATTCATGCCTTAACTAAATTTAGCTACTTATTCATGATTAACCTACTGTTGATAATTTTGAAACCTTCATAACTAGTGAATTAACCCGTTTTGCCAAACCGATTCATTAAAGACTAACTTATGTTATTTTTTTCTTATTTCAATTATTATTCAGTAATACATGAAATAGTTTAAATACAATCGATAAAAGGAAATAAAAATGATATTAAAACTTCAAAATTTCATTCTTCATATGTATTCATGCTTTCCACATTATTAGCTTTGCAATAGCTAGTATTACAGTCGTGTACCTGGTATTGGAAACCAAAGAAGATGAGAATCAGCAGCAGTAATAACAATACAGCACAACAACAACAGTCCAGCAGCAGTAACAACCCAGGAACAGAGTTTGCAAACCAGTGGAGCAATAATCCCAAAAAACAAAAGCTTCAAGCTTTGATGAAACAACAACAATTAATGCTGATTTCAAACAATGAAAGAAAGCAGAAGATTTTTTTTAGTTTTTTTTTTATTTGAAAGTTTTAATATTTTTCGGAATTTTTCTTTCTCTCTTCAATATTCAGCTCTTTTTTTTTCCTCTTATTCTCTGTTATTCTCCTTATCTCCGTCCTATAAATCAGTTTCAAAACTTCTATATATATCTCATCCCATAAATCTTTTAATCAATTAAAATCAACCCATTTTCTCTACCAAACCCATTATCTTTCCACTCATCCCCATTACATTAAATAAATATATCACACCACCCCATTATATTTTGTTCCCCATGCCTAACATAAACAAATACAAGATTCCCCCACACTAAAATTTGTCTTGTCCCCCTTTATATTAAATAACTATATCACAACCCACCCCATTTCATTTTGTCCCCCATGCTTCACATAAAAAATTACAAAATGTACAATTCCTAAACTACCCCTCCGACCTTATTGCAATTACTATTTTACCCCTGAACGTACTACAAATTACCAAACTACCCCATCAGCTATAACAATCAATTAATCAAACTTAACCAAAATATAGACAATATGATCAATTTCTAACAATGTTTAAACAACAAATCACATGAACATGATTTCTTCAATATTTCAACAACAAATCACATGAACATGATTTCTTCAACATTTCAACAACAAATCACATGAACACAAATTGAACAACAAAGAACAACTAAAATTTGATTGAACAATATTTTAGCAACAAACAAACCTATTTTCAGATTCAACAACAACAACAACAAACAAGTATATTCAGATTTCTAAATTCAATAATATTGAACTTAAAATCAACTCTAACAACATTACAACAAACAATTCTTATATTAAACTTTAAACAAGATTATGAGACCAATTCAAGAAATAATCACAAATGATAAACAAGAAATAAGAAAATCAAACTATACAAATTTCGGATTCAAGATCAATCAAACAAAGTATGAACATGAATGAAAAGATTCAACCACAATAACAAACTTTATTCAAATTTCGAATTGAACTTAAACAAAACAAATAAACATATTCAAATCACTAATCTTCAAATAATCAATTAATCTTTCTTAATTAAATCCAACAAAAAAATATAACAAAGATACATGATCATGAATGAAATCTATATTAAACAAACAACGGATTCAAGCGATTTAAACTAAATCTAACAATATTAAACCTAAACTAACAATTCCTTTTTTGCAAAAATTAAATTAACATGAAATAAACTGAAAATCAATTAATTAAATTTTCATTTGAATCTGAAAATTAAACCAACCAAACATATAAACAAACTAAAAAAAATTATTTCAATGATGAACAAACAAAACAAGAATTGAATCATTTATCGATTTTGGATCCGAAAAATATCAAACAAATTACGGGCAAAAAATGAAACTCAAAAACCCACTAACCGGATCGAAACAATGACGAACTTGAACGGAAACAAATCTGCCCGGAAACAAATATCGCACCAAAATCATTTGACGCCGAAGACGATCACGAACGGACAAACGAAGAGCTTGAAGGAGAGGTAGCAGACAACCGTGAAAGCGATGCCGGACGGGGCAGCAGCAATGCAAAACGTGAGCAGCAGTAGATGCTGGACGAAGCAGTCACGCAGCATCATGAAGTGAGGAAGAAGAAGAAGCAACGATCAACGTGAACTTGAAGAAGAAGAAACACTCGCGATCTTGAAGAAGAAGAAGAAACACGGGCGGCGGGTGTGTGTGTGTTGTGTTGCCGTGGTTGTGTGTGTGTATGTGAAGGAGAAGAGGTGGGGGAAGGGCAGCCATGGATGGGGTGTTTGGATGCTTGAAGAAGAAGAAGAAAAGAGAGAAAGAGAAGGGGGGGGGGGGCGGATGAGAGAGAGGGATTTTTTAGGGTTTTCTTCCTTTTCTTTTTTTTGTTTTGTTTTGTTTTGCTTTGTTTTTTTTTTGAAATGCAAGATAGGGGGTGTTGGGTTATGGACCGGGTTGACCCGGTTTGAAATGGACTGGGTCGTTTGGGAAGATTGGGCCATTTTTTGGGCCTGTGGCTTGAAATCGAAGAAGAGGCCCAATTCCGACTTTCTTTATATTTTCGCTCTCTTTTCTTCTTTTTATTTCTCTAAAACTAAATTATAAAAATACTTAAATTATTATTAAGAACTAAATTAAGTTATAAAAGCGCAAATTAACTCCCAATAACAATTAACGCACAATTAAGTAATAATTAAGCATAAAATTGTATATTTGGACATTAAATGCTAAAAATGCAAACGATGCCTATTTTTGTAAATTTTTATTTTTTTGTAAACAAACTTAATTACTAACAAATTGTAGAATTAAATCCTACATGCAAAATGCGACATATTTTTGTATTTTTTATTAATTTAGCAAATAAACATGCACAGACAAATACAAATAATTATTCAAAATATCACAAAATATCACAAAATTGCACACCAAGGAAAATTATTTTATTTTTGAATTTTTGGGAGTAATTCTCATATTGGGCAAAAATCACGTGCTTACAGCTGCCCCTCTTTGCCCGAAGACACGTAGGGTTTTCGTGCAAAGATAAAGCGAGCGATTTTTGCCCATCCGAGTACTCCGTGTGAAGCATTTTTGAAAAAGATTTGACCGAACCTTTGCTTCAAAGGTTTCCTACATATCCTGGGCTAAACAGGAATCAGGTCAATGTAGTTCGGGAAGTTTTTGGTAGCTGGGACTACCGTGGGACTGCATTGTTACTGTTGTTGCATGCTATTACTACTGCTTACCGATCTCCTTGTTACACCTTGCTTAAAAGAAAACAAGAAGCTAGGCTATACTGCAATTTTTCTTGTTGCCTTGCTTTCTTGTCTGCTTGCATTTTTTCCGGTGCTTTTCTTCCGATGCTTTTCTTCCTTTCGACACATGCACTTGAGTTTTTGCTGGGACCTCTTATTGCAACCTTCTGCTTCCTGATGCTGGGGATTTTTATTGTTTTCTGCTGGGGATTCCTGTTGTAACCCTCTGTTTTATTGTCCTGTGACTTGATCTTGAAATGTATGCCTCTGTTCGATGGGCGGGCTCCCAACTTTAATACTTGAAAATTAATGCTGAATGTGTTCCTCTGTTATATGGGCGGGCTCCCAACTTCAACACTTGAAATGAAAAGACTGAAATGTATGCCTCTGTTATCTGGGTGGGCTCCCAACTTCAACGCTTGAAATATAAAGACTGAAATGTATTCCTCTGTTCTATGGGCGGGCTCCCAACTTCAACACTTGAAATAAAAAGACTGAATGTATGCCTCTGCTATCTGGGCGGGCTCCCAACTTCAACGCTTGGAATGTAAAGACTGAAATATATGCCTCTGTTATCTGGGCGGGCTCCCAACTTCAATGCTTGAAATGAAAAGACTGAAATGTATGCCTCTGTTCTATGGGCGGGCTCCCAACTTCAACTCCTGAAATGTAATATCTCTATTCTCCAGGCGGGCTCCTGACTTCAACCAATAAATCGCCATTCTATTATTCAGGGGGGCTCCTGACTTCAACCAATACTTGAACTGTGTGTCTCCGTTCTTCAGGCGGACTCCTGATTGCTAAATTTAAAATTGAATGTCTCTATTCTCCAGGCGGACTCCTGACGTCAAACTTGAAAAGTATGTCTCTGTTCTCCAGGCGGACTCCTGATTGCTAAATTTGAAATTGAATGTCTCTATTCTCCAGGCGGACTCCTGATTGCTAAATTTGAAATTGAATGTCTCTATTCTCCAGGCGGACTCCTGATTGCTAAATTTAAAATTGAATGTCTCTATTCTCTAGGCGGACTCCTGATTTCAACAACAACTTAGGAGGAAATGCCTCTCCTATGAGTAAAATAAACTTAGGAGGAAATGCCTCTCCTATGGGTAAGACTAAACTTAGGAGGAAATGCATCTCCTATGGGTGAAACTAAAACAAACTTAGGAGGAAATGCATCTCCTATGGGTGAAACTAAAACAAACTTAGGAGGAAATGCATCTCTTATGGGTAAAACTAAACGTAGGAGGAAATGCGTCTCCTATGGCTGAATCTAAACTTAGGAGGAAATGCATCTCCTATGAGTCAAAGTAAACTTAGGAGGAAATGTGTCTCCTATGGGTAAAACTAAACTTAGGAGGAAATGCCTCTCCTATGGGTGAAAGTAAACTTAGGAGGAAATGCATCTCCTATGGGGTGAAACTAAAACAAACTTAGGAGGAAATGCATCTCCTATGGGTGAAACTTTAATGATTTCAAACTAGGAAGTGCGTCTCCTATTAATGAAATCTTCACTTAGGAAGTGCGTCTCCTATGCGTGAACCATTTCCTTCTTCCTGAATTATTTACTTACCTGTGTTGTCTTCCCTCGAAACTGCTGGGGATTATTTTGCTGGGGATGACTTTTCCTTTTCTTCCTTACCCACTCTGGGTTGCCCGAAACTCTGTCGAGGATGCTTCTACATCTCGATGATCCACTGGGGATAACACTGCTGAGTAAATATGTTATCTTACTCCTTCCAAAACTACTTTCTTTTAAGTAGGATGTTTCATTCCTCTGCAAACTACTTCCCCCTTTTTCTTTTTCTTTTCTTTTTTTTTTTTTTGTACATAGCTTCTTCCTTCGAAGACTACCTCCCTTACGACTCATTTTGCCTTCTGCCGGAACCGCTGAGGATACCGATTTTCACTAAACTTGTGTTGGACTCCTTGAGACTGTTGGGGATAACACTGTTGGAGAATTATTTACTTACCTGTTGGGGATAAAATGTTATCGGCTGTGGATAACGCTGTCGAAGATAACACCGCTGGGGGATTTTGATTCCTTCAAAACTAGTGCTTCACTCTTCGAAAGGCTGTTGAGAATGATACTGGCCTTTTGCTTTTCTGAGCACAAGCTTCATCCCTTTGTTCTGTCTGCTAGGGAACAACTTCCTCCATTGAAACTTATTATGTTGGGGGCAACACTGGTTCAGAGACCACTTCCCTTGAGACTGGTGTTATCTTTATTCTTCCTCGAATGGGTACCTGACTTCCAGAAAATTTTCTAAATGAAAGGAAAATTTTCTGCCCCAGTTTGACAGTCTCCCTTATGGCATGCATTTCTGTCATCAATGCCATTTCCTTTACCTGTTTCAAATCAAACAAAATTTGTTAGTTTAAAACGTGGTGGTTGGTTGTGATACTCCTACTGGGATGGCTTTTCCTTTTCTCCTTCCTTGCTCTGCGCTCCACAACTTGTTGGGGATGATATTATTTGCTGGGGATAATCCCTTTCTGCTGGGGATATCCCTCTTCTTTTGTGGCATAGCTCGGAAACTGGCATTTCCCTGACCTTTTAGTCTCGCATGAATTTCTCCAAATCATGCTCACTGCTTTCCTTGCTTTGTTCATGGGCCTTGGCCTTGAGGTTTATAACCTTGGTTTTGGCAAGGATATCCCTCTTGACACTCGTCAATCCTTTTGTCAATTCCCTTTTGCTGGGGATATCTTTTTTGACACTGGCCTCGCGCTTGTTCCTTGCTGACTATACCACTTGGATGTACTAGTCAGATCTCATCTTGCATATTTGGAAAGCTGATGGCATATTTTGAAGTCAATTCACACTTGTTCTGACCAAACAAGACTCTATTGGGGATTTTTCTATGAAAGGAAAAAGATAAAAGGGAACAGAATAAAAAGACAAAGGAAAAAATGACTCTTTAACAAAAGAATAAAAATCTATCAAATGCAGATACCGACTCTAATGGTCATGACATGCGCATGTGGCCTATCCTCTACCGCCAATCATCTTTCAAGTTCTTCAATTGGCAATTCCCCATCTGATTCTCAATCTTATTCGACTTGTAGTGCCCGAAGGGTTTTCACTATCAAGCCTCTCTCATTTTGGGTTTTTCTCTCAGCTTTCATCGCCTTATGGTGTCCGTGAAGATTTTCACCGATAAGACTCTCTCATTTGTATCACTTTCCAGCTGGGGATTTGGAGTGTTGCCGGTATGACTCTCTCTGCTGGAGATTAGAGTCCTTTCTGCTGTGGAACAGAATGTTATGTTCGCCGGTAAGACTCTCATTTGTCTGACTTGGCATCTTTTGAAGACTGGTCAGAAGGTCTTTCTTTGGACCGTAATGTGGGTTTTGGATAGGCTAGAAAGAAAGGGTATAAAAGGCTAAAAAAAATACATTAATTTTGGGTTATTAGTTACAACCTTCGGAATTAGATTTATTCACAATAAACGCAACCTTTGCCCCAGTTTCTTGCTTGGGGATATCCTAACTGATTTTTTTTCATTTTTCAAAACTATGACCGAGCCGTGAAGCGCCTACGTATCCTCTTTGAGGAATCAGGTCAAACGTAGTTCCCAATTCCTCTGTTTTCATTTGACTTTCTTTTGTTTTTTTATTGTTATCATTTTTCTCTTCTTTTTTTTTTTCGTTTTTTTTGATTTTTTTCTTTACCTTCCAGGCTCGTATTTCCTAGTCGTTGCTATTGATTCCGAACGAGGGGTATGAAAGAAAATAAATAAGGCTCAAAGGGGGGGTAACGAAGGATAAAGTGTTTAGATAGCAGAACAAAATGCCTTCGTCATTCCAGTCTTCAAAACATGCCAAATGCAAACAACACAATTGATCATAGATTTATAGTCTCTTCCGATGGTGCTGGACTTGACAATTATGTTAAACACTTGCTTTTTCATTTGTCATTTCTAAAGCACCGTTGGGCGACACTCTCACTCTTATGAACGATCCTCATGCCAATTTAGCGAATCTTGCATTTAACGATTTTGTTTATGTTTTACTTGCCCCAGTTCCACATGACTCGGGCTTCAAATAATCTCAAACCGTTCTTATTTCCTTTAAATGTTCTGATTGTCTTTCCGGGGTTTTATGATTAACTTTAAAGACTAGGCCCAAACTGTGTGCGCATGTCATGTCACTAGAATCGGCGCTGAACAAAAATGATAAAAGGACTAAACAAAAAGATGACTGGAAACAATAAAAGACCGGCTTTTGTATTAGACTACCGGCGAAATGGTTTGAATAATAAAACAAACAAAACAACCATAATAAAATCCTAACACAGCCTTGACAAAACTTAAACAAACTGATATGACAAACTGGAAAGATAAGAAGGTTTGACACAAGACAATATTCGGATTACAATCCTAAGAATAATCCGGACAACAGAAATGACAACAAAATAAGCCACCACAAGCTTCTCTCTTGCTAACCAAGGAACGGAGCGTCCTCCCATTTTATCAAAACTAACATCTCAGCCACTGAGCTTCGCATCAGTATTGCCCAGACCATTGCCAACTTTAATATCATCAACTTTAGTCAACAAGTCCCAATAGGATTCGAGTGCTTCTGTTATCAGGCCTGATCCCCGCAAAGTGTGCTTCTGGGTCTTGTATTTCCGGCTTACCACAAAACAACCACCTTAACTTTCTTTGTGATTCAAAGCGAAACAGGTTAGAATGGACTCCGCCGGTCCCCATTATTAATAACAAATTTTCCTCTTTTTTTTTTTTCATTTTTCATTTTTTTTCTTTTCTTTTTTCGATTTTTTTTCTTCATTTTTTTCTTCATTTTTTTCTTCATTTTTTTTTCATTCTTTTTTTTCTCATTTTTTTGTTGTGGTCAAATCTTATGGAGATTGCCTACGTATCATGACCCCGCATGAATCAGACCTTGCGTAGTTCGGACCAATAAAGATAAACAATACTCAACATTTTTTTTAATTTTCATATTAAAACAAACTGGGTTTCAAAGGTTTAAAGATGACCTACAAACTTGAAAATCAAACAACCCGCATATTCTAATCAAAAGATTTACAAACTTAAAAACAAACGGCCAGCTTCCTTTCCCCGTTTGTCAAATGCAACCAAACGGCTATTTTTGCAAATGTGGCCCCTTCCAATTCTCACATGAATTTTGAGGCCGGGGAGGATTATTTTATGACACTTTACCAACTTGTCCATTCTTTTACGAAAATAACCTTTCGACAACTGAAAGATACTCTAAGGCTATTTCGGCAAGAACTGTTTAAGATGCGACCGAAGCTGGCTCGACTTATTATGACAAAATTCAAACGGTATTCACCTGACCGCCGACTCTTTGTTTTTTTTCAAATTATAATAAAAACCCGGTGTTGCAAACACGGCCCTTCAGCGCCTCGGGGACGAAGATTTATAGGGCTGTGTGTGTCAACTAGACCAAAAAACCTAAACATGACCCAAAAGTGACTGTTTATGCAAAGTCAGCCTTCCGGCGTCCCCTTCGGGAACATTCGTCTATGTCTTGATAAAACAGCGTCACCCGATTTCTTAGAAATTTGACATATATATTTTTGCTATTTTTTTTTTGTAAAAGGGGAAGTTGGACATCACCCGACTTATTTATGGCAAAATTAAAAATCTTGACATGTTTTTTTTTGTTTTTTTTTATTTGTTTTTGGCTTTTTTAGAAAAAGGGGGGTTGGACCCGATGAGGGTTGCCTACGTATCTCACATCCGGTGAGAATCAAACCCGCGTAGTTCGGGCCAGATTGGATACGGGTGAGAAATAAAAAAAATAACTAATTCAGAGAAAACATATCTTTTTTTTCTTTTGCCTTTTCTTAAAAGGTGATGAAACATGTAAAATCTTTTGGATTTTCCTTTTCCCTTTTTTTTATTTTTGATTTTTCATAAATGATAAAAAGTACAAAGAATTTTTTTTTGAATTTTTCTTTTTTTTTTTAAATTTGTTTTTTTAGATAAAAATGTAACAAAACATAACCGGGCCCTATTTGCTTTATCATTGATCCACCAAATGACCCTTTTATCCTTGAAGGAATGCAACATGTAGCACATAGGATGCATCAAGATGGTCTTTTTCATTTCAGGTTGCTAGCCCTAGACAGACCCAACCCCTGTGTTGAGTCCCCTAATTCAAATACAACATGATGCAAATAATCGTTCCTACTAGGGATCCGGCATGAAGTCATGTTATTTTATGTTCAAAACTTGAGTCGGTGTTCTAGACTGTTTACCCGAGCGGACAACTCAAGTCGAGGAGGGGGCAACTTACCGGGAACCAAAAGGCCATCCGGCTTCGTAACTTGTCTGACCTCTTTCTTATTTCAGGGTATGACACTAACAGAATAGGGAGTCTCAACCAGTAAGCACATCCCCGGAGGTGAAGAGAGAAGGGTGTCGGCACAGTTTATATACAATTCAGATAATATAAAAGCGGTAACATTTAGCACATTTAGCATAAAACATGTAGGAAAATCAGATACAATTAAATACAACAATTTATCTAAGCTCGAATTCTGAACCCTGAACCAGAGATTCTGGGTTCGATTAAATTCCCCAGCAGAGTCGCCAGAGCTGTCACACCTCCTTTTTATCGCTTTTATTATTGTTATTATTATTTTTACCAGAATGTGATCATTGTTTAAAACATGTCTTTGGATTACATCACATGAAATGCTCCCGCAATCCGGAACACATTTTTATTCAATGTTTTGGGATTTGGATTTGGGTTGCATGAAATACGCACCCGAGTTTAAGAAGATAATATTATTAAATACGCGCCTAAAGCGACTAGCGTATCATTATTTTGGGTAGGGCCGAGAAATTTGCTAAACGGCTCCTCCCGAATTCTAAGCAATTAAATGTACATTTATTGAGGGCCCCGCAATCTATACATTTTATTAAGCGAGGCTCATCTCATTTATTTTAAATGGACAAATCTTAAAGCGACTACATTTTTCTATAAAAATTAGTCTCTAAAATAAAGAAAGAAAATCCTAATTAATTACTAGCTTTTATTTTATTTATTTAAGAAAACATGACACACTAATTGCTAGATTAATACAAATATTGATGAAAATGAATTTTATTTAAAAAAAATAAAAACAAATTCAAAATTATAAATAAAATAAAAATTTGACAACAAATATTCAAAAGAATCAAATACAGCTAGATTAAAACTCGGCATTGTTATAAAAAATACTATTAAGATTAATTATTCACAACCATTTGAAACTAGATTTTTACCATAATTACTAAATCTTTTTAGAAAGTCTTTTAGACTTAAACGAAGTTTCTAATCTTGCCTGAACTCAAATGCCTTAATGCCTAATTTTCGAAAATTAATTCAAATTCATGCCTTAACTAAATTTAGCTACTTATTCATGATTAACCTACTGTTGATAATTTTGAAACCTTCATAACTAGTGAATTAACCCGTTTTGCCAAACCGATTCATTAAAGACTAACTTATGTTATTTTTTTCTTATTTCAATTATTATTCAGTAATACATGAAATAGTTTAAATACAATCGATAAAAGGAAATAAAAATGCTATAAAACTTCAAAATTTCATTCTTCATATGTATTCATGCTTTCTACATTATTAGCTTTGCAATAGCTAGTATTACAGTCGTGTGCCTGGTATTGGAAACCAAAGAAGATGAGAATCAGCAGCAGAAATAACAATACATCACAACAACAACAGTCCAGCAGCAGTAACAACCCAGGAACAGAGTTTGCAAACCAGTGGAGCAATAATTCCAAAAAACAAAAGCTTCAAGCTTTGATGAAACAACAACAATTAATGCTGATTTCAAACAATGAAAGAAAGCAGAAGATTTTTTTTAGTTTTTTTTTTATTTGAAAGTTTTAATATTTTTCGGAATTTTTCTTTCTCTCTTCAATATTCAGCTCTTTTTTTTCCTCTTATTCTCTGTTATTCTCCTTATCTCCGTCCTATAAATCAGTTTCAAAACTTCTATATATATCTCATCCCATAAATCTTTTAATCAATTAAAATCAACCCATTTTCTCTACCAAACCCATTATCTTTCCACTCATCCCCATTACATTAAATAAATATATCACACCACCCCATTATATTTTGTTCCCCATGCCTAACATAAACAAATACAAGATTCCCCCACACTAAAATTTGTCTTGTCCCCCCTTTATATTAAATAACTATATCACAACCCACCCCATTTCATTTTGTCCCCCATGCTTCACATAAAAAATTACAAAATGTACAATTCCTAAACTACCCCTCCGACCTTATTGCAATTACTATTTTACCCCTGAACGTACTACAAATTACCAAACTACCCCATCAGCTATAACAATCAATTAATCAAACTTAACCAAAATATAGACAATATGATCAATTTCTAACAATGTTTAAACATCAAATCACATGAACATGATCGGATGAACATCATAACAACAATATCACATGAACATGATTTTAACAACATTTCAACAACAAATCACATGAACACAAATTGAACAACCAAGAACAACTAAAATTTGATTGAACAATATTTTTAGCAACAACAAACCTATTTTTCGGATTTAAACAACAACAACAATCAAACAAGTATATTTAGATTCTTAAATTCAATAATATTGAACTTAAAATCAACTCTAACAACATTACAACAAACAATTCTTATATTAAACTTTAAACAAGATTATGAGACCAATTCAAGAAATAATCACAAATGATAAACAAGAAATAAGAAAATCAAACTATACAAATTTCGGATTCAAGATCAATCAAACAAAGTATGAACATGAATGAAAAGATTCAACCACAATAACAAACTTTATTCAAATTTCGAATTGAACTTAAACAAAACAAATAAACATATTCAAATCACTAATCTTCAAATAATCAATTAATCTTTCTTAATTAAATCCAACAAAAAAATATAACAAAGATACATGATCATGAATGAAATCTATATTAAACAAACAACGGATTCAAGCGATTTAAACTAAATCTAACAATATTAAACCTAAACTAACAATTCCTTTTTTGCAAAAATTAAATTAACATGAAATAAACTGAAAATCAATTAATTAAATTTTCATTTGAATCTGAAAATTAAACCAACCAAACATATAAACAAACTAAAAAAAAATTATTTCAATGATGAACAAACAAAACAAGAATTGAATCATTTATCGATTTTGGATCCGAAAAATATCAAACAAATTACGGGCAAAAAATGAAACTCAAAAACCCACTAACCGGATCGAAACAATGACGAACTTGAACGGAAACAAATCTGCCCGGAAACAAATATCGCACCAAAATCATTTGACGCCGAAGACGATCACGAACGGACAAACGAAGAGCTTGAAGGAGAGGTAGCAGACAACCGTGAAAGCGATGCCGGACGGGGCAGCAGCAACGCAAAACGTGAGCAGCAGTAGATGCTGGACGAAGCAGTCACGCAGCATCATGAAGTGAGGAAGAAGAAGAAGCAACGATCAACGTGAACTTGAAGAAGAAGAAACACTCGCGATCTTGAAGAAGAAGAAGAAGAAACACGGGCGGCGGGTGTGTGTGTGTTGTGTTGCCGTGGTTGTGTGTGTGTATGTGAAGGAGAAGAGGTGGGGGAAGGGCAGCCATGGATGGGGTGTTTGGATACTTGAAGAAGAAGAAGAAAAGAGAGAAAGAGAAAGGGGGGGGGGATGAGAGAGAGGGATTTTTTAGGGTTTTCTTCCTTTTCTTTTTTTTGTTTTGTTTTGTTTTGCTTTGTTTTTTTTTTGAAATGCAAGATAGGGGGTGTTGGGTTATGGACCGGGTTGACCCGGTTTGAAATGGACTGGGTCGTTTGGGAAGATTGGGCCATTTTTTGGGCCTGTGGCTTGAAATCGAAGAAGAGGCCCAATTCCGACTTTCTTTATATTTTCGCTCTCTTTTCTTCTTTTTATTTCTCTAAAACTAAATTATAAAAATACTTAAATTATTATTAAGAACTAAATTAAGTTATAAAAGCGCAAATTAACTCCCAATAATAATTAACGCACAATTAAGTAATAATTAAGCATAAAATTGTATATTTGGACATTAAATGCTAAAAATGCAAACGATGCCTATTTTTGTAAATTTTTATTTTTTTGTAAACAAACTTAATTACTAACAAATTGTAGAATTAAATCCTACGTACAAAATGCGACATTTTTTGTATTTTTTATTAATTTAGCAAATAAACATGCACAGACAAATACAAATAATTATTCTAAATATCACAAAATATCACAAAATTGCACACCAAGGAAAATTATTTTATTATTGAATTTTTGGGAGTAATTCTCATATTGGACAAAAATCACGTGCTTACAACCGTCTCTGACAGAATATTTTCGGCTTCATCCCTTTCTCACGCGCTTTTGATGTCTTGGGACGAATCTCGGTTAAATGGGAGCGGTTGGATGCGAGAAATCACATCCACGCCTTCCATTTGTCCGGGTTTTGTTCTATGTGAGATTTTTCGTGGTTTATTTTCGGATTCGGAGGGAATATTTGGAGATTTCTTGGAGAGGAGGGCAGAAGGTTCGAGAATTCTTGAATGCTATATAATAGAGGATCTTTTAGAGGTCTGGGAGAAGAAAAATGAGAAAAAAAATCGGGAATAGATCTTCAGAAAAGTTTAGTAGTAAAATTTCTAAGGTTATGAAGTTTTTCCTTCTTCTGAGATTTTCTTTTCTCTGATTCGACACCCTTTGTTCGAAAATGAAAAATGGTCTGAGTTTGTTTCCTCGTTCGAGTTTCATTTTCCAAAAGAAAAGCATAGAAAAGCAAAAAAAAAAAAACGAATTTTTGAAGTTCAAAAAGGATCTCAAATCAGAAAATTTTCGAAAAAATAAGAAGAAGAAGAAGTTGTGATTGAACACTTGTTGTTACTCTTTGTTCGGATCTGCCAGTCTACTATCCAGAGTTTCAGATCTGGGTTTGGGTTTGATCTAGCTGATTTTTCTTTCAAATAGGTCAATCTTAGTCCAAGTAAGTATATTCTCTTACTTCTGTATTTTTCCAGATTTGGTTTAATACAAAGTCATGACTATTTTCTTTCATCTTTTATTGTTGTTTGGGTTCTGTGTACTGTAATGATAATTTGCTTCCCTAAAGCTTTATTCATCATATGAGCATAGTTGATCTCGGATTTGCTGCTTTACATTGACCATGGAGTAACAAATGGCAGATAGCATTATTAATTGCTTTATCGGAGCTTCTTGGTCGAAAATTACATTAAAAGAGAACATTATACTCCTTTCTGTTTCTAAATCAATTTATGCTTAATTTGTCGTCGATAAAGCATACGTGGGTAAGAAATTGTAGTTTTGCAATGATTTCTTGAATGTTATTGAGAAGGAGAAAGAATTTTGTTGTTTTTCTTGTTAATGGTTACTCGACTTTTTGGACAACACTTTAAAAGTGTACGTTGAAGTATTTCCTTTAGTGCTCTCCCTCCCATCTTTTTTTTACTTTTCAAGCTTTTAGTATTTGTTCAATGTAATAAGAAAATTCAAGTTTTAGTAGTAATTGGATTCCCTAGTTTTTTTTAATTATATGCAAAAGTGCATATTTCATGTTCGATGAATTGTCTAAATGTGACGTAGTATCTGCTACAGCTTTGGTTAGCCATATTTTCTAGACTGAATTAGCACAAGGAAGCAATAACAAACTCCTCAAGAATGGTTGAGTTTGATATTAGACCCAATGAGTTCACTTTAGGCAATGTAACTCCCATCTGTTGTTCTTAAAGTCCTTAATTCAAAAAAAAAAAAAAAAAAAAGAAGCAATTTCATGCCATTTCAATAAAACTTGGCCTTCAGTCAAAAGTTTACCTGGGTAATGCACTTCTGGATCCTTATGCAGTATCGAGGAAGCTTTTTTTTATTAGATAATTTCAATTGGCGGTGAAATAGATTTTGCTAGGGTGGGTTTTTCAAGATAACCTTTCAGGTTTCCTTATAGGATGTTTTATTTTAAATTCCAATTAGCTTTATACATTGTGGAACTTCGACATTTATTATCAATGTGTGTTTAAATTACTGTGAACTGTTTTGTTAACTTTCATGAAGTAGGCGCACTGTTATTTTATGGTAAAATTATTTCAGTGATAGCTCTTCCTGTGATTTGTGAGGATGAGTTAGATACAATTGACTTCCACAACTCATAACCTCACAATATTTTCGAATTAGCTTTAGAAAAAGAATTCATGAACCCCGTAGCTTTCTTTTAGGCACGCAATTAAAATTATTACACCTATGGGTACGACTCCCGTGACGTGATTGTGATAATTAGTTTTTAAATTAGTTTAAAACAAAAGCACTTTTAGTTTGCCTTTAAGAAATATAACCTTTTCTTTTCTTTTTTTTCTTAAAATAATTTGAGGTGCGCCACACCAAACAAAATCTTGAAATGCATGGCCTCTCGCTTAATTGATATTTTAATCCTTAGAATTCGAGGCGTGACATTTAGCGAATTTTCCATGGCCCTCGCAAAGTTGCAAATGCGTAGTTACTTTAGGCACGTTATTTTAATAATTTACCTTCCTAAACTCGGGTGCGCATTTATGTGGCCCAAATCCAAATCTCAACAATGTTAGATAAAATATGTCGAGAGCTGCGGGTGCATTTATGTGACGTGGTTCAAGACAGTATTTTAAATGACGTTGCAATTTTTCCTTAAAATAAATAAAGCGGTTATAAAGTTAAAATGCACATAGGTTTAAACATGTATTAAAATCAGATAATGGACCATTTATAACAGTTGAACGACCGTGCTAGAATCACGGAATCCGGGAATGCCTAACACCTTTTCTCGGGTTAACAGAATTCCTTACCCGAATTTCTGGTTCGCGGGCTGTAATACAGAGTCAATCTTTCCTCGATTCGGGATTTGAACCGGTGACTTGGGACACCATAAATTATCCCAAGTGACGACTCTGAATCTTTTAATAAAAAATGATCCTGTTTCGATTGCCACTTTAAGTTGGAAAAAACTCCCTTATACACCCTTTCCGGGGTGTAGGTAAAAAGGAGGTGTGACAATAACATGTATCAAAGTAGAGAGAGAAAGAAAGTAGTGTAACTGAATAGCATATTTAATGGCTTAGGGGTAAAAGGTAACCAAAATTAGATATTTTGCTATAAACATTAAAAGGTATTTATAGAATATAATTTTTTTAAATGGTATTTATTCAAAATAAATAAGGTGTTAACCTTTGCTACAGGAGTTAAAAATTCCATATCCGAACCCATTAATTTCAAATACTGATTCGTCTTAGATATATAACCGTGAGATCCATTTCATATGTGACGTATGTTTTAAAAGTGTTTCCATTACAATATGTCCAAAAAAGTGGCGACCGTCGTGCGGAGAGGCCGAACATGTGTTTCCTCAAAAATTCAACGCATCCCAATTCCTCACGTCTTTACTTGTTCATTACTATAAAACAGTTACGCCCGCCGTCCACACGATAAAATAAAATCAGCAAAATGGAGACTGAATATTCAGTGCCAGTAATTGATTTACAGGACTTTCCAAGGCAATCATCAAAGTTGATTAAAGTCTGTGAAGAATGGGGATGCTTCAGGATTTTGAACCATGACAATATACTTCCAGTTTCACTCATGGCAGAGATGAAGGAAGTAGTGAGGACATTGTTCGATCTTCCAATTGAAATCAAGAAACATAATAAGGATGTTATAGCTGGATCTGGGTACATGGCCCCTAGTGAAAAGAATCCACTTTATGAGGCTTTGGGTCTCTACGATATGTCTTCTCCTGAAGATGTTGATGCTTTCTGTTCTCAGTTAGATGCAACCCCACAGCAGAGGTTTGCTTCCTCCTTTGACTATTGACTTTTTCAGTTTCTTGATTTTGAAAGTTGAGTTCTTTGGCACTAGCCTCGGTGCACAAGGCATCCTGCATTTACCCAAGTTCGGGGAAAGGCCACCCTCAAAGGGTATGGGGTAAACAACCAATCCTAATGCAAGCATCAGTGGCTGCTTCCATGGCTCGAACCTGTCACCTATAGGTCACATAGAGACAACTTTAATGCTAGCTTCAAGGCTCACCGTTGAAGTAAGAAGGTGATTAGCAATAATTATCAAATAATTAGCTCCATTAGCAACTTGCTAGTGGGATCTGGAAGTTATTTACACATATTACTACTGACTTTGGTACTAAATATTTATTTGAGTTTAATAGTTGGGGAATTTGGATGATCAGTGAAGCTAATAAAAAAAGCTAATCCTTCCTGGAACAAGATATAGTTTATGTAGATAGAGCAGTTCACTATTTTTGAATTGATCTCCCCTCTATTATTATGCCAAAATTAAACAATTCCTAGAGCATAAGTTTGCTAGACCTTAATTTTGTAGTAACAATTAAAAGGGCACATACCTTAGGAATTTTATAGTAACAATTAAAAGGGCACATACCTTAGGAGTGGAACACAAATTTAAGAACCTTTTCAGCAAGGTGTTACTAAATTTATAATTGAATGAACCAAAATCCAAAATCTTCAGACTTTTTATCCGTCGTTGTGATTTTGTATAATTCGTACTGTAAACAGAGAGACAATCAAGAAGTATGCTGCAGCAATACATGGACTAATGATGGATATCATGCGAAAAATGAGTGAAGGGTTGGGACTGGAAAATGTTTCGTTCGAAGATTGGCCTAGTCAGTTTAGGATTAACAAGTACCACTTCACTCCAGAAGCTGTAGGTTCCTCTGGGGTTCAGATACACACAGACTCGGGGTTCCTTACTATTCTACAGGATGATGAAAATGTTGGTGGTCTTGAGGTTATGAAGAAATCTGGTGAATTTGTTGCAGTTGATCCCTGGCCAAATACCCTCCTTGTGAATCTTGGAGATATAGGCACGGTAAGTAGGCTGCTACTCTACCTAATTCATTGTCAAGATTTGACTTGTTCCAACAATCTTATGCATACTTGCCTTTTGCTATGTGAAGGTATGGAGCAATGGAAGATTTTACACTGTTAAGCATAGAGTGATATGCAAGGAAGCAAAAACGCGGTGGTCTATTGCTTCATTCCTCTTGGGACCAAGAGAAATAGCAGTGGAACCACCACCAGAGCTGGTGGATGCTGAACACCCCCGTGTCTATGTTCCTTTCACTTTCCAGGATTATAGAAAGCTCCGGTTGTCAACGAAGTTGCAGGCGGGTGAAGCTCTTGATCTTATGCGCACTAACTTGTAAAACTTTGGCGAGCATCTCATCGCCTCCTTTATATTGATTTAGACTAATGAGTATGAAAGTAGGAAAGAAAAAATAAACCTTTGTGGGATACCATCTACAATGGTCAGCGAACTAATACTAGAATAGCCTATATAATGGCATAGTATCCCTTGGCTAATTTATGCATATCAACTAAGCATCTATGATCCATCTTTATATTGTGCTCTACTGCTATCTAATGCTTTTCAAAAGAATCGAACAAGTCTTATCTTTACAATGTAAAATCTTGGAATTCTTTAAGTTGTATGTAGTAGTGCAATTTATTTTTGAAGTGTTTTGACCTACAGAACCCAAATTATGCTAGAGATTTGGCCATCACAATTGTGAATTACACGTGTTAAAGGGAGTCAAAGTGGGAGGACGATTTGATACGAATTTGTTGTTGTCATATGATATAAGTCCTCAGAGAAGTAACGTGATATCTTCCTAAAATTTCTAACCAAAATTCTACCTACACAGACAGTTATGGTACACACAACCAAATCTTTAAGTTGTACGTATCAAGACATGAAATTGTTGTAGTCACATGAAGCAATTAAAGCAGATGCTTTCATGTATAAATTTGAGCTGGAGACGATGAAGATAATTTCCCACCATTTCATTTTATAACAACAACAACAACATACCCAGTATATATTCCCACAAGTGGAGTCCAGGGAGGATAGTATGTGCGCAGACCTTACCCCTGTGCAGGTAAAGAAGGTGTTTCCGGCCCAACAACTACAACACCATTTCATTTTCTCTTTGTTTATTCCAATTTGGTTCAACAATAGTAGCAACATGATTTTCTTTTACATAATTTTAGTCTAAAAGATGGCCAAAGAATGATATAATGACTTTTTTTCGCCATGAGATCCACTTCACATGGGATGTTTCCCCCCTTCAAGAAAACCTTATGTCCAAGTACCCCTTAGTTTAAGAAGCATCACACACACCAAGTACCCTACTAACTGTAAAGGGCCAAAACAAAAATGGAGACAAAAAGTTCAGTGCCAGTGATTGATTCACAGGACTTTCCAAGGCATTATCAAAGTTGATTAAGGCATGTGAACAATCTGGATTCTTCAGGATTTTGAACCATGACAATATTCTTCCAGTTGGCGGAGAAGAACGATTGTAGATAAAAACATGTTAATTCCTTTGTTTTGTAAAAGAAACCTAAAGGTACGTAACTGGAAAAACAAATCTCAAATCTGCATTTCTCCCCTTGTTGAGCTCTATAGAATGAGATGGATCTATAGGATTCATACGACTGAACTCGAGAACTCAATTAGTTTGGTATTGAACTGTGGTTTTAGATGGTGAGGTCTGTGTTATTTCACACTGTCAGAGTTAAAACCGTGTGATACAAGGACTATATTTCTGGGGTTCAGTACAAACAGACTCACTGTATTCCTTACTATACTATAGGATGATAAAATATTAAAATTGTCCATCATCTTGAGATCATGAAGAAATATGGTGAATTTGTAGAAGTAGCTCCCTGGCCTTCAAGCACTTATATTAGTCAGTAGTATTATGTAAACTAGTTTAGCGCTTGAAATACTGGACCTTGCAATTGGTTTCAAATGTTAGTTGCTCGTTTTAAATCAATCCCAATATTATCAATATATCAACTAAAGAGCAGCAGTAAATAGGACATACTGTAATACTACTGAGTTAAATGATGTACATGGGCTGGTCTGATCTTCACATCCTTCCCCATTAACAAATTGAAAAAAAAATCAAAACAAAAAAGTAAAAAACTGAAAGACACATTTTTACCTCCTCCCCAGAAAACATAATTACAATAAATTAAAGAAAAAATAGACGACCAAAAAAATCAATTCTCCATTTGGTAAAAGTTGCTTTACCAAAGTAACTACACCAATGAGTTTGGGTGGTCTGCATATGTTGGGGTCTCCCTGCTTTGATAGTCAAGACTCCATCCTGAATTGAAGTGAGAAGTTGTAATAGATGTTGTGTCCATAACACTAGAATCTATGTCCATTGGCATCATAGATGGCCATACAAATGCTGGCTTAAATGGTGGAACATCTGGTGCTGGTGCTGACCCTGATATAATCTGAACTATTGTCTGTGTTTTAGGTCTCTCACTTGCTATTGGATGTGAGCAAGCCAAACCTAACAGCAGAAGTTTCTTCGCTTCTTCAGCAACATAGTCATCTCCAAGCCTTTGATCAACAGCTTCTAAGATACGGCCTTCACGATGCAAGTACCATACCCAATCAACAAAGAATTGAAAGCCATTAACCTTGGTTCCAGGTCTTTGGCCACATACAACTTCCAACAACACGGCCCCAAATGCGTAAACATCAGATTGTGATGTGGCTTTCCCGGTGTGGAAACATTCTGGTGCTATGTATCCCATTGTGCCAAGCACTCCCTCGGCCTCAGCATACGAGGTCCTTTCGTTGTCAAGGGCTCGTGCAAGGCCAAAATCCCCAAGGCGTGCATTGAACTGGGAGTCGAGCATTATGTTACTTGCCTTTAGATCGCGATGGACCACCCTCTGCTCGTACTCATTGTGCAGATAGTGCAATGATGAGGCAACACCTTGCATAATCTTGTAGCGGACATGCCAGCTCAGCGGCTGCTTATCTGGCCCCGAAAAAAGGTGCATATCTAGGCTGCCATTAGGCATGTATTCATATACAAGCAGTAGCTTTCCATTCTTGTGGCACCATCCTGTTACCATAACATGCAATTAAATGGTTGTATATGGTATGCTATTAAAGGTTGTCACACTTTTCATGATGTGCCAAAACTTGATTCAGTAACAAAGATGTATAAGTTCATCAAATAGAGAGAACAAAATTCCAGATGGTCAACTTTATTCTGTAGTTTATAAAAGAAAGTCACGAACTTTATCTCTTTGTAGGGTCAGATGACTAGAATAGATGACACAAAAGAATAGGTGTTTGAAGATAATTGTGTACTAAAATACGAAGTTGATGTCCTTTTCAGTGGATATAATTATCATCACTTTATTTAACATTCAAAAACTTGTCTCAATCATTGACAATGCATTGAAAGGTATGTTAGGACAAAGAAGGAAGCTTCCTCAAAATATTGACATATATGACATACAAAAATGGTTTGACGAATGGCTGCTTACGGGCATATTCCATGGTCAGCGAAAGATAATCATCTTCTTTTTGTTCTCTTTCAAGAAAATCAAATGAGGAGATTCAATGTTTTAAATTAGAGGGGACATAGCAGCAAGTTGGTTTTGGTCAAAACATTTAAGTCATTCCATTAGTTTTTCCTACTTCCATGATGTTATATGGCATAAACTATCACTTATCATATTGCTGAAATCAACTATTAAGAGATAGAATATTATTCCTCCATCTTTTCCATCTTTAACCGGAAGTCTAGGCTTCAAGCCATCCTTATGGAAAACTCTTGATAGAAAGCGTTTCTCACTTTAGTGAATCCAATGCAGCATGAGTCCAATTAATCGGGCTACTAAATTTCGGTTACGCTAATAACCGGAGCCTCAAGGAGAAGCTTTGACAAATCGTTGGGATGACTCGAGAATTCCAATAAAGGAAAGAGGTTAAAGACAAAAGGAGGACCAAGTTAAATTACAAGGGTTCAAGAAGGCTTTGATTCTTCAAACAGGCAAATCTACTTCTCAGAAGATAATCCAACTTAGTAAATTCCTAGCATGCTAAATGTCAGAGTAGAAAGACAAGTCCTATATCAAAATTTCACAACTTAGTCGAATAGAAAGAAAGCTCACAGATATCTGAGTGGAAAGTTACTGGAAAAGGAAAAGCATAAAAAGATAAGGCATGTGCCCACTGGATTCTTGCCACGCGGTTAATCAGTCTATTACCATTACATAGTATTAAAGTTGATACCCCACCAATCTTTGGCTTTTAAATTATCTCAATAACTTTTACAAGGTTTTTGGAACCATTCTCTCAGTAGAGTCCTTGTTAATGAATTCTCTCTTTCATTGAGAATCAAGAGCATACAAGAATTCTGTATCTGATTGCTAAATGCTAAATGTCAATAAAACAAGGCCCCTTTCCTTTGTCCCGGTCTCTATTACGTAATTATGGTAGGGGCGGAGAAAGAATCCTAAAAACATTTTTGAACCACCTTGCCGCTACACTGTAAACTTTCTTTATACAAAAAGGATCAATTTTATCATATTTGCACACTTTACTTCTCTGGCAAAGAGGATTCAATTAAACCCCTTCATACAACTCCGACCCTGTGAACAACATTTATATCAGTGATTGTTTTTTAAAGAAAGGTAAAGGGGAGTTTTGGCGTAATTAGTAAAGCTGTTGTCATGTAACCAGGAGGTCATGGATTCGAGCCGTGGAAACAACCTCTTGTAAAAATGCAGGGTAAGGTTACGAACAATAAACCCTTGTGGTCCGGCCTTCCACGGATCTCACCCATAATGGGAGTTTAGTGCACCGGACTACTTTTTTTTTCCAAGAAAGGTGACAAAATTTATATCACTTCAACGGAAATACTGGGAGATGTGACTCAAAGGTTTAGCTAAAAGCTGTGTGCGAACACAATCTTTGCTGTTGCCATCAAAAGCTCCTTCTCTTGTACTATCTTATACGATGGACAATTATTAGTACTACCATTTTCCTAACTGCTTTTGAACCTAATATGTTGTCATGCTGAACCTACTACCAAGATCACACTAAAAATATGCATAACATAACTCTTTACTCTTTCAAACAGATGAAATTCATGATATGAAACATTCCAATATCTACATTCAAATAAAAATAAAAAGACTTACCAAGCAATTTGACAAGATGTTTATGCCTGAGACGATTAATGATAGTAAGTTCAGCCAAGAAATCATCTTGACCTTTGATACTTTCCCTTGAAAACCACTTGACTGCAATATCTTTATCCTCAGCAGCTAAAAAACCTCTGTAAACCACTCCATATCCCCCTTGCCCAAGCTTATTCTTTTCATCAAAATTGTTAGTAGCTTTTTTCAAAGCCTTGAACTTATACTCTTGTGGGGTTCCAGGCAAACTCTTTAGTGCACCCAATATATTTGACTGTGACCTATCAACTCTTCTCCTGTGATAAATATACCCTAAATATGCTGCCCCAAGTAGCAATAACACCACTACTGGAACCCCAACCCCTAAAACAACCTTCAACCAAGGATGCTTTTTATCTGGAAAATACTCAACTGTTAAGTTCCACCTCAGCACACAGTTGAGTTGGTAATTACTCCCAGTTGATGCAGCAAATCCAAAATATGATTCTTGATTCACATGGTTTTTTAAATCAAGATTATATGTTAAGATGGGGTTGTTTGGCCTAGGTGGTGTAGAGCCATTTTTTTCAGCTTGTTCTGCAATATACACATCAAGAATTTTCTTGATTCCATCATATTGTACCCAAACATTATAGAATCTTGCACCAATAGGAGCAAGCTCAATCCCATGAGATGATAAAGATTCATACTTTACAGATCTAACACTGTGAATATCAATACCAATATGGTTATCATCAGGGTCAAAGTTTTGCTTGAAAGTATCAAGCTCAACAGCAATAACTTTATTGGTGGAATTTCCATCAGTAGTAGCATTTGTCAAACCCAAATACTGCCCTTGGCTATTGAGTGGCTTCTCCAAATCTGGAGAAATCAAGAATGCTAAACCTTCAGCAGCTGTTTCATTCTTTGGCCTATAAATATTTACAAGAAAAGAAGAGTTGAAAGATGCAACCCTGCTTTTATTGTTTGTAATATCACCATCCCATAGCTTAAATGGCTGTTTCAAGAGGATTCTTCCTGAGTTATTATTGAGTTCAAAATCATCAGATGCAGAGTCAGGAGTCACCTGAAGAGCACCGTTACTGATTGTTGCAGGTTTTTCAACCTCAAATATGTTAAAGAAAGTTTCATCAAAAGATGGATATTCTTTGTTGAACGTTTTCAGTTTCTGGGCTTGAATCTTGAGTTGAAGACAGCTGAGAAAAATGAAAATGGTGAGTAATTTTGCTGTCAACAATCCCATTTCATCAGCAGGAGATGGTGAGTAGTGTAGGGGAAGTAGATTTGGAGATTGGACAAGAAAACAGGAGAAGAAAGAATCTAATGAGGAGAAGGTTTGAGGCACGTTGGGGTTGTCTTACTTTTTTGTAGATATAAATAAAATAATTGATCAATGAGTGAAGAAATTGAGATGAGATAGTAATAATATTAGTGCTGTAGAGGTTTGAAGTTTGAACAGGTTTTTGGGTTGGTCTCCCACTCTTTCATGTCCATTACCTGGAACTTGCAACTTCGCTAATTCTTTATTATTATTATTATTATTATTATTATTATTATTATTATTATTATTATTATTATTATTTTCATTTTCTTCTGCATTTTATTTGATTTGCATGAGTTTTCAATTGAAAGGAAAGGGATAAACTTTGGCGGTACATCACATGCCCTCCAGGTCACTATCTTACTAGTTGGATTAAAGAAATTTGAGGGGTTCTTTGGTCTTTCTTTCTCCTTTGGACCCACTTGAATAGTTGTATACTAAATTTCGGTGCACGCTTTATTCATCAATATATATGCTCTACTTTATCTAAATATATTAGCTTGATTCGATGTATTTGTAAGCATCTATATATATTCCACTTATGCTATATGATTTAATGTCTCAAAAAGAAAAGAAGAAGAAAACGACAAAGAAGCATTTGCAAGTATTTAATTATCAGTATAAACTGAATTTTAATAGAAAAAATAACTCTACAAAGATTTCATGTATTTATTTACAAATTTCTCGTGTTATTGTTTACTAATCTCGTGTGAAAGGATATAATAAAATCAAGATAATATTTTTTAAAGGACTACTAAATTGTAGGAGGATTTGCAAGAAAAAAAGTGAGTAATTGTCATGCACCAATACAAGTGGATCCTAAACCAACAATAATAACAATTGATAAAATTTGTTACGCCCTGCGTTCTAATTTGTTTGTCTTATTTTTCTTTCCAAGATGTAATCCACTTTTTCAAAGGAGGAAATTTTACTAAACGTTTAAAACATTTTTAAAAAAAATAGATTAGACCAGTAGCTGATTTCGTTTTGACAAAGGGGGCTTATAAATGAGAGAATCTTAGGTGCAGTGTCGTACTAAGGCAGGGTGCCGAATCAGATATGATTGACATTTGACCAATTGTAATTAAGTTATTTGGAATTTGCAGTGGACTTCATCAATGCAACTCAAATGTTGGACCTTTCTATTTTCTCTAACAAAGGTTTGGTCAAAGCCACAAAAGTTTACCATACTTTACGGTAATTTTATGGTTGTTAGATAGTAAACTCATCATAGTAATTGATGATATTTGTGGTGAACGGATAGGTCATCTCATGTTCTAAAATTTAATTCTGTGTTCTGAAGCCTTAGATATTTTATTTTAGTCTTTCTTGACTTGTGTGCATGGTCCGGATATTTTTCCGGAAGGCTTATATGTTAAAAATTGATAAATAAAAAAAAATTCCTTAAAAATTAACTTGAGTTGACTTCAGTCAATGTTTTGAGTTAACAGGCCCAGATTCATATTTTGATGGTCCTGGTAGGTCCGTATCGAAATATGGGACTTGGGCGTATACCCGGAATCGCATTCCGAAGTCCCTAGCTCAAAATATGAATTTTTTAATGAAAAATTAGAAGTTTGGAAGTTTAATGATTTTAAGAGTTTACTGATGTTTGGTTTTGCTGATACCGGGTTCGTATTTTGGTTTCGGAGCCCGGTACAGGTCCATTATTATATTTATGACTTGTCTGTGAAATTTGGTGAGAAACGAAGTTAGTTTGACGTGATTCGGACGTTCGGTTGGGAAAATAAAAGTTCTAAAGTTTTCTTGAAAATTTCATTTAATTTGGTGTTCAATTCGTAGTTCTAGGTGTTATTTTGGCGATTTGATCGCGCGAGCAAGTTCGTATGATATTTTAGGACTTGTGCGCATGTTTGGTTTGGAGCCTTGAGGGCTCGAGTGCGTTTCGGATAGGCTACGAAGCGTTGATCTGCAGACTTCGCATTTGCGAGGTCTGGCTCGCAAATGCAAGCCTCACATTTGCGAAGAGGCCATCGCATTTGTGAGCAATGGGCTAGAGGAGGACCTTCGCATTTGCGAAGTTTTGATCGCATTTGCGATCCTGACAGTCCGCATTTGCGAAAACTTGTTCGCATTTGCGAACCCTAAGTCACAAATGCGATACCTGCAACTGATCAAATTGTTAGAAAAATGGGATTTTCACTCATTCGTCAAATTTTCAAAACAAGAAAATCCTAGGGGTGATTTTTCCAAAACCCTTTCTTCCCCAAGAAAATCCTATCTCCATGTTTTTACTTGTTCATTGTTATGTGATAAGGGAGAGTGTTAATGCACGAAGGGTGATGTAGTGTCGTATGTGAGTGTTTATGCGCGGAGGTGATGCTGTGCTATATTGTGAGTGTTAATGAACAAATGGTGATGTCATGCTATGTTATGAGAGTTAATGCACGAAGGGTGATGTCGTGTCGTTTCTGTTCATTTATATGGTGAGGTTGAGAGTAAAAGCATGAAGGGTGATTCAGTGCACTTTCCTTTATTGTGTTTAACCATTTTCACTAGTTCAAGGCATACTGACTGTTTTGGTTATCATCCTTGCTGTGATTCTCTTATCTCGTATCCCCCTCAGCATGTCCCTCTCCCGATATTACTTGTCTAGCTTCTATTGTTGTTATTTTTGTACATATGATGTTAATTTGCACAGGTTTATTATGTAGGTGTCTTGTTATAGCCTCGTCAGTACTTCGTCGAGGTTAGGCTCGACACTTACCAATATATGGGGTCGGTTGTACTGAAACTACACACTGCACTTCTATGCATATTTTGGTACCGGCCCTAGCTGATCGTGAGGTTAGCAGCTGGACTTGCGCGTCAGGAGATTCAAGGTAATCTGCTAGCGTCCGCAGACCCTGGAGTCTCTTCCTAGTCTTATTATTTTACTGTTTCTTTTCTTTCAGAACAATGTATTATCTTTCAGATTTTGTTTGTAGCAAATCGTAGTAGCTCGTGAGTTGTGACTCCAGATCCTAAATGTATCAAATATTATGGGTTATATGTTATTCTGCAAATCAGTTTTAGCTTATGTTTAGCTTAATTGTTTCTGTTGTTAAAGTTGACTGAAGTTGACTTAAGAATCCTCTAACATTAAGTTGCCTAGCAAGTGAAATGTTAGGCACCATCACGGTACCGAAGGTGAAAAATTCGGGTTGTGAGAAGTTGGTATCAAAGCACTAGGTTGCCTAGGTCTCACAATTCACGAGCAGACTTAGTAGAGTTTGGAGGATCGGTACGGAGATGTCTGTACTTATCTTTCAGAGGTTATGAAGTTTAGGAACAAATTTTACTTCTAGTTTTCTCTGTAAAAAGAGTAGGAGAGTTCAATTTGCAATGAAAGAAGAATAGAAGTAAAATTAGCAAGTTTGTTCTCTCATTACTAATTGAACTCTTCTACTCTTTTTCTCTCGCATATGGCGAGAACATGTACTATATCTTTAGCTGAGCAGAAGCCAGAGCCCTCAGTGGCAGCTCCTACGATGGGCAGAGGAAGAGGTCGAGGTCGTGCGAGAGGCTGGGGCAGGGGCAGGGCTCAGCCCAAAGCTCGAGTAGCAGCGCAAGCAGCGGAGCCTCGAGTGGAATTTGATGAGGAGGTTCCAGCCCAGACTGTGCCAGTTGGACCAGCTCAAGTGCCGAAGGGGTTCATCGCCACCCTAGTGCTTCAGGATGCTTTGGTCCATTTAGTGGGACTTATAGAAAGTGTATCACAGGCCGACACATTCCCTATGGCACCAGCCACTCTCAGGCTAGGGGAGGAGCGCAGACTCCCGCTACTCACACTTAGGAGCAGATGGCTACCCAGTTTCAGACTCCAGCAGCCCAGCCAGTTGGGGTAGTTCAGTTGGTAGTTGTAGCACAGACCGGTGACGGACCAACTATGCCTTCTGAGGGCTTATTGAGATTGGACAAGTTTACCAAGCTCTTTCCAGTTCACTTCAGTGGTGCACCTTCTGAGGGCCCACAAGATTATCTTAACCGCTGCCATGAGGTTCTGCAGACATGGGGATAGTTGAGACCAATCCGGGTCAATTTCGCTGTGTTCCAGATGATGGGTTCCTCCAAGAGATGGTGGAAGGATTTTGTATCGACAAGATCATTTGGGTCGCCTGCTCTTACTTGGGACCAGTTCTCTTAGATATTTCTTGAGAAATTCCTTCCTGTCACATTGAGTAAGGACTATCGGAGACAGTTCGAGCGTCTTCAGCAGGGCAGCATGTCTGTCACTTGTCGTGCCCCCTTTTTACTCGCGGAGTCCAGGTTTTGACATTCATTGTAACAACTTATTTCCTTTTGGAAATTGGGTATGGGATTTGAAGAGTCGTCACCTAACGGATTTAAGGTGTGTTAGGGCACCTAAAGCAAATAACTCATAAAACTGGTTTGCATTACCATAGAATGGGTAAGAGCTCAAAATAACCTTGAGGAGAAGGTGTTAGGCACCCTTCAAAGTACACAACGGTGGGTCCCAGCGAAACTCGAATTAGGTGAATTAGTCTTATAAAAAAATAAAGCAATCCAGACAATTCTTGGTAATCGTCCTAGGTTTTTTAGCCTATATGATCATATCTGTACAATGCTTGGTAATCGCCCCCAAGTTGGGGTGCTACACATAGCATTAGCGCACATGTCATCATATCCTTTACTACCCAATTACCCTCCACTTTAGTGGTTATATAAGCGATTATAATTATGTACTCTATGCGTGCATTACCTGTCTCTTCCTTATGGCCCTAGATGTGTTTAAGACCTCTAATTAAGACAGTTCTAGACTCTCTTAAAGTGCTTAAAAGGAGAAAATCTAAGCAACAAGTAAAACCAAATAGGACATTCACATAAAGGGACAATTAAAGGCTCACTTTTACCTCTTCACACAAGCAGACAATAGCACGTCCCAAACAACAAGATTTCAGATATTTCAAAGGATCCTAGAGCAAGATATCTAGGTGAGCATGACAAACAGAATATATGCAGCATTGTATTAAAGCGAGGCAATAGAGATCTAATCAGTTTGCCTACTGATTTTAGGGCTTGCTGAATCTGGGCAATTCACAAATAATTAAACAAAGCACAATTTTGCAAGTTCAAGGTTTTAGTCGCCCTACGGGCTTGCCTAGGCATGGATCAGCGATGTCCTATGAATATGGTATCTAGTCATTAATCAGAAGTGCAATAAACCAGTAAATAATTTTAAGCAGGCAGTTTGGTTCATTAGGTCCTATAGGCATGTTGTCTAAGTGTAGAAACTGATTTAAAACTTATAGACGTGGTAGCTAAATGCAGAAATTGATTTTAAAATCCTATAGGCATGGTATTTAAATGCAGCAATTGGTTTTAAAAACTTGTTTGCATGCAAAAACTGATTTAAACCTTGTTGGCATGCAAAGACTGATTTTAAGCTTGTTGGAATGCAAAGGCTAATTTTAAGCTTACATGCATGGTGTCTAAATAAACGAACGTCGCAGTATCCTATAGACATGGTATCTAGAATGCAGGACTGATTCTTAAATTCATAGACATAGTATCTGAATGAACATAAGCAAACAAACATCACAACAACCTATATGCATGGTATCTAGAATGCAAGACTAATTTTTAATTCATAGGCATAGTATCTGGATGAACATGAGCAAACAAACTTCACAGTAACCTATAGGCATGGTATCTACCCTTTCCCAACAAAATATATATAAGAATCCCTTCCAGTTTTACCAATATCCCCCATATCTGTTTACAAAGAAATTATTATTACAAACCAACATAAATAATGAATTACTGAACAAGCAGGGTCCAAAGGTCTAGCCTGGGCTTCCAGCCGGCTAGACAATGTAATAATAAAGAGCAGAAGATTGTGATAGAAGAAGAGAGCAAGAACTTTTCTGTACTTTTCTATGTCTATGTGTGTGTGTTGAACTATGTTCGTGTGTGTTAAAGAAAAGAATGAAACTTATGTAGCATTGAGCAAAATAAAACAAATAAGGCAAGGAAAATTAACGGCACATAAATAAAGTATGCAAATCAATTAACCAGAGCAGAATAAAACAAATAAGGCAAGGAAAATTAACGGCACATAAATAAAGTATGCAAATCAATTAACCAGTCAATTTGGGCTAAACCTAATCAATTAATATTACTTAAATTAGGGAGAATCTCATACGAAATCAGTCGGTAGGCATGATTGAAGTTAAATAAGGTAAGCAATAAGTCTAAAGACCATAGATTGGACTAATCAATCTAAATAAGGCAAATAGTACCAATTAAAAGTTATAAATGAGGAAAACAAGTAAAATCATGGGGAAGTACTAATGTTAACAAGAAAATATAATTCGATCCCTAAGTAAAATCAGTCAATCTATTTTGATTGACAGAGATAAATAATAATGGGAAAAATTGAAGCGGATAGTGAGACAAATGAACAAACAAAGGACTAGAATAAGAGTAAAGATAACCAGCTCCAAACACTTAGAAACATTTAGAATTTTTTTTGCAGAAACAAGAAGAAGTGGAAACCTAGTTCTGGGAAAATTTAGGATTGATCAACAGTAGGAAAACAGAAGGAAAATGCCATAGAAACTCGAAACCTTTTCAGATCTACAGAGATCTGACCAACACATAATAAGGAAACAAAAACCCTAATATAACAAGATACTAAAATTGATTAACAATAAAGAAAACAAGAGATTTTAAAAAAAAACTACTGATAAACTCAGAATCACTCAAGATCTACAAAGATCTGGACAAATTCGCGTCTTAAAAGGTTAGGGTTTTGAGAAAAGGGGTGGGGTAGAGAAAATCTTGTTTTTGGGGTAACAATAATAGCACTCACAAACGGAGAAGACCGTAGGCAGACTCTTAAATGGTTTCAAACAAAATCCTGGTTGGATCTCTTAGAGATCCTTTCACGAAATAACAAAATCGAACAACCAGAAGAAGTAGAAGGCAGTAGGGGCCTCAAATCACCAGGGAATCCCATGGAATAGGTAAGAATCGAAGGGTTTGAGGGAGAATTTAGGTGGCGGTGCTAGGGTTAGGGTTGGTCTCAAAGAGAATTGGAGAAGAAGGGGGATTCAAGGGTGGCGGGTGATAACAAATGAATAAGGTTAGGGGTCTCTTGGATTAAAAAAGGTAAGGGGTAATATGGACCATTGATCTTAGAGATCAACGGTCACGATCGGTTCTGGGTTAGGGAAGGTTAGATTTAATTGGGCTAGGTTTGATTTGAATTGGGCTTGGGTTTAAAAATAGGATTGGGGGGATCCGATTTTGGGTGTAAATTAGAGGCTATTTGTTAAATACACATTTTTAATAAATAAAGTAATTTAAAAATAGATAATTAAATGATAAATAATGATTTTCATGCATGAATGTGATTTAAAATAATTATTCAATATTATAATAATATAAAAGTCATTTTTTGTATAGATAACGTAGTTATGCATATGTAGGGGCTATTTTTGCAAAATATGCAATTATAGTCTTGAAAATGGAAATGTAATTATAAAAAATGCAATTAAAATATTTGAACACTCATACGAACATACATGATGAATTTAGATGATTAAATCATCATAAAATAATATAAGAGACCGTTTTGAACATTTATGTAATTAAAAAATGCAGAAATAAATGCATTTAGGGCATTTTAAAAATTGTAGAAAAATTGTAAAAATATTTGTGTATGTTTGTAAATACATGTAAAATATTTGAAAGTGTGTATGCACATTTAAAAAATATATGAGGGAAAAATTGGGTATCAACAGCTGCCCCTCTTTACTCGGAAAGGATGAAAGAGTTTTCGGGTAAAGAAATGATGACCGATTTTGACCGAATGGGTGTTTTGAAAAAAAATAAAGGTCGAACCCTGGTCTCTGAGTTGCCTACATATCCCTGGTTTTACAGGAATAAGGCCATGTATAGTTCTGGATCCAACGATGAATGAAGCCGATGGAGTTGTTATAGGAATGGTAGCCAGTTTCATCAAAAGGTTCTTTTGTGAAGGGTAATATGAGATGGAGTTATGATTGTGAGTCTGGAGTGTAACGGTAATATAGTAATGGTAGTCTCATGCAAAGAGAAGGCAATGCTTAGCCTTATGCAGATGTGTATGCAGGGCTAGGGGTGTCAATGGTTCGGTTCAGCCAATTATTTTATAAAATTTGTACCATACCAATTTTTCGGTTATTCTATTATGTATAACCAAAATTAGACTTTTTGAAACCGTCCCAATCATGTCGGTTTCTCTTCGGTATCAGTACAGTTCAGTTAATATTCGGTATTTTTTTTAATATTATGTAAAATTCACCAGTAGAAGTAGAATTGCAATAACATATATTCTTTTATAGGACTTAGCAAAACTCTCTAGACATTTTTACTGTTTAAAGGGTGATGAATTTAAAAAAAAAAGGATGGCTAGAGTATAGATCTATCAACTATTCTACAACAGCGTAAAAGAAATCAAACAAAGGCAAAGAAAATATTAATCACACGAGTTGAAAGATATATCAAGCTGGGACTCAAGAATAAAGTATATAGAGGATTAAATATTTAAAAAGACAAATCTAAATTATATGAAAGGGAACATATTCAATATATTGTAGTTTGCTACTCATAATCGCTAGAATGCTTTGTGTCTTGCTATAAAAGATATTTGAAATAACTTAGTTTAAGTAGAAGTAGCATAATAGGTTTTAGGAATTAGTATTTTGAGTTTAATTACTTGTTGGCTTTTAATAGTTTTCATAATTCAAAGGCTCAAAGAAAATTTAATGCATTATTATTTTTAAACTTACTAAATAACTATATTTTCTACATATAAAATTTATTCGGTACAGTTCGGTATTTTTTCGGTTTATTTTTATAAAATAAAAAAATTACCCTAATTATCGGTGCGGTTATATATTTATATAAAAACCTACGGTTTCTTAAAAAGAAACCTAAAAATCGGTTCGATGCGGTACGGTTCATTCGGTTTAGTTGGTTTTCGAATATCCATTGACACCCCTATGCAGGGCTTAGCCTCATGCAAGATTTGAGACAGAGTTTAGTCTCATGCAAAGAAAAGGCAATGCTTAGCCTTGTGCAAATATGGAGGCAGGGCTTAGCCTCATGAAAAGATTGGAGATAGGGCTTAGTCTCATGCAAAGAGAAGTCAATACTTAGCCTTATGCAAATATAGAGGTAGGGCTTATCCTCATGCAAGATTTGAGACAGAGCTTAGTATCATGCAAAGAGAAGGCAATGCTTAGCCTTATGCAAATGTGGAGGCAGGGCTTAGCCTCATGCAAGATTTGAGACAGAGCTTAGTCTTATGCAAAGAGAATGTAATGCTTAGCCTTATGCAAATATGGAGGCAGGGCTTAGCCTCATGTAAGATTTGAGACAAGGCTTAGTCTCATGCAAGGAGAAGACAATGCTTAGCCTTGTGCAAATATGGAGGAAGGGCTTAGCCTCATGCAAGATTTGAGACAAGGCTTAGTCTCATACAAAGAGAAGGCAATGCTTAGCCTTGTGCAAACGTGGGAGGCGGGGCTTAGACTCATGCAATATTTGAGACAGGGCTTAGTCTCATGCAAGGAGAAGGCAATGCTTAGCCTTATGCAGTGAACATGTAGCAAATAAGAGTAGAATGTTTTTTAGATGGAGATGTATTTGTGTCTGGTGGCTTTATTGATAGTGACTTTGATATGTGTATGTTTGCGAATACTTATATTATGTTCACCATGCCTGCATCCAGAGAAAAATTATAAGTTTTGTAAGGGGAGGTTGGTTCGTGCCTTCGTCTTCTGTCTTTGCTCCGCTCCGCTCTGGAGGCCTTGCTGAATTGCCTTGGGTGAAACCTGGCTGTTACGGAAATAGAGTTTTCAAAAATATGCATTTATTGATAAAAATAGAGTTATTTGTTAGAAAACATAGTGAAATAGCAGGTAATTTTAGATGAACTAGTGACTGTAATACATTTCAGAGACATTGCAGCTTTTTTGTATTAGAATTTTGAGGGTCCTCCTCAAAATTCTGCCCCAGTTTGGGTAAATGATCCTTCAGCCGTTTTGCATGTGACGAAACGTGCTGAACCTTTTCTGGAATTTTGAGAATCCTTCTCAAAATTCTGCCCCAGTTTCTTAACGAATTTCTGACTGCCTGACATATGATGCGTTGGCTGGACTTGCTCCAGAATTTTGAGGATTCGCCCCAATTTCTAGTGCTGAGGGAAAATGAAGGTTTTATTAAGATATGACCGAACCCACAAGGCTGCCTATGTATCCCCTCTTAAACGGGAATCAGGTCAAGCGTAGTTCAATTACATCAGATAAAGGAATGTAAATAGTCTAAACATAGTATCTCTTGATTGCGTCTGAATTGATTGGTTTTGGCCAGACTTCTCTGCCCATTTTTGCAAGTATGAGTACTCCTCCTATTAGCACCCGGTGAACCATGCAAGGACCTTTCCAGTTGGGAGAGAATTTTCCTTTGGCTTCATCTTGATATGGGAAGATCTTCTTTAGCACCAACTATCCCGGTGCGAATTGTCTCGGTTTGACCTTT